>NC_092121.1:12343287-12643287 GCF_045679555.1 Salvelinus alpinus
TTTGTCAACAACTTCTCTCTCCTGACAGATTGAGGTCGCTCCGGGTCATGAGCAGTGTCAGAGGCCTCAAAGTATCCATGTTTCTCCACAGGCATGGAATCCACCACATCTTTGGTTTTGGAGGCAGGCACTGGGGACATGGAGAAGAAGACCTTCAGCCTATCCCTCACTCGGTAGTAGATGTTGTGAGCCACATCCAGGAACTTGTCAAAAACTATTTTAGGTGTGAGGTGGGACTCTGTATCCATGGTCTCTCTCTCTAGGTCTTCCACAATAATGTTCACAATGTCTGAGGCTGCTGCAAACAGATGTTGTGAATAGGTAGCAGGCATTTTCAGCTCCAAATGGTTGGCTTTGCGAGCATAGAAAACAATTGCAGCTCCAAGGATAGCCTCACTCACGATCTGGTTGGCCTTTGTGTGGAACTCCACACTTAGAATACTCCTGATGGAAATATTAGAGGTTCTGCTGCTGCTGACTGCACTTTGTGGCTGTGTGAGCGAGGAAATCTCACCTGAAATGGGGAGGTCCTCCAACTTTGAGATGAGAGCATCCAACTTCTGGCTGAACTCCAAGAACACATTTAATGCCCTCCCTCCAACAGAAGAAGAACAGTCTTCCTTAGAAGCCTCAACCTTCAGAACTGAGGCCACCTTTTTGATGACCTCTTTAGTGCATGTGTTGAGGGTTAGCTGGTTGTCTGAGATATCACTCAGAGACCTGAAGGACATACCAGAGCTGTTAATACTGGTCTTTTGCACAGGAGATACCTCCACACAGGCCTCAGTTAGGAGTGGTCCAGTTGGAGAGAGCTTGGTATTCAGAGGGACATCTTTTTCCTCAGTGAGATGGTGTAAACTGAACCACTTATTTAGTTTGTCCAGCGCATTGGTGTACAGGTTTTGTGAACTTGTATGTACTTCAACCCAGAACTTTTTGCGACCAGATTTTGTGGCTGCTGAGACCTTATTTGCCTCAAATGCCTCATGCAAGTCTCCTAATACGCCATCAAAAAGATCAACCGATGCTGCTGCAATACTTTCAGGGGAAATATGGGCAGATAAGATTTCCTCTAATCTATTAGTGTCGGTCGAAGGGGTTTCGTTCAGATTGGCAAATGTCACATCTGCCTCCTTAAGGCCCTGAATGATGTGAGAAGCATCTATGTCCTCAAGACTCTGTGACAGAGAAGATACCAGGTCTTTGGCAGCAAGGTTACCCTGGGAGTCGGCCTCTGTGGCTGGGTTGAGACTCATCTCAAGCTCAGTTTTAATTTCTTGGCAGGCAGTTGCTACAGCAACCGCTGAGTGAGAGCACAAGAACTTCAAGTCAGAGTCTGAGATGGGCAGAGATGGTGAGTCGTGAGTCATGGACATGGCCTCCAGACTGCTCTCAGACACAAAAGGCTGGAGTTTTACGGAGACTTGTCTGACCATCTCCCCAGCAACACCGCTGATGTCTATTGATGAGCTGGAGCTGGTGCACTGTGGCCTTAAAAGTGTTTGGCTGTCCGAAAGTCCAAGATTATAAAGAACATCACCAAACACAACATCCACAACATCAGTCGACAATGCTGTAATTCTGTTGCTAGACAGGAACTTAGCTGGATGCACGTCGTCTGAGGTGAGAGTCCAATCACAAAGGGATTCTTTGGATGAGCACTTGGACAGGCTCTCGATTGTTGGAGTTGCTGATATGCAGCTTTCATTGGTAGACTCGCCATAGAGTTGTGACATTTTAATTTGAACGGCTTTCACGATCTTGCCCTTGGAGATATTCATCAAGTGGTCACTGATTGACTGCCTGGAGGACTGTCTACTTGCAGATCTTTGAACTACCATGCTTTGAATTTCAGCAGAAACTGCAGTAAGGAAGTAACTCAAAGGGGTGGTCCGTTCCTGCTCAGTTCTTCCGTTGTCTTTAGTCCTGAGGATACTATTGATGATGGTGACTATTACCTGTCCAGCCAGAGGACCCAATATGGCTTCCATCTCCCCCTCTGTTTCAAGCAGAGACTTGTTGGACTGGCGACTGCTGGACTTGCGGCCGTGCGCAATATGCTCCACGGCGTGGGCATACATTGATGCAGTTGCCATGCTCAGCATCTCTTGAGCAAACTGAATGCTTGCTGAGTTGCTGCCATGTCCTTCAGTTCCCTGACTACAACCCACATTTAGCATTAGCTGAGCTAGCCTGGAGTTGATGACTTTCATCACCATCTCCACAATTTCCATTACCAATCTGGTGTCTGTGGAGACGATGATGGGCATGAGCTTCCTCTGCCTACTCCGGCTAGATGGCAGTACAATCTCACTAAGCGACCTGCATGCTCCACTGTGGACCACTTGATTGAAAACACAGCTCTGAGACAGGCCAAACATAGACCTGAGTGGCTCTGAGCAGGGTCTGTCCCTCATCTCTCTATTCCCCCCCTCAGGAGTAGAGAGATATGTGAACTCTCCAGGGATCAAGTCTTCATCATCCTCTTCACTCAGCAAAGAGGTCATGGACCTAGAGAATGCACACAACAGAGACATAGCAACAAAGATGTCAGTGTTGGACTCAACCTCATTATTATTAATACTCAAAAGAAGTAAACCAATAAACATTTTAGAGATCTTGTGTTCCATCTAAGCAGTATCTCTCACTAAGTCGGGCTGGTTATTGGTACACATGGTGGGGGGTATGGGAGTAATGTGTGAGGGTAGAACTTATTGGAGGGAAGTGGATAGTGGTGCTTACCTGTGACTGGAGGGGAAAGGTGTGGGTGTCGGTGTGCTCCAGGAAGTTTTAGAACTGGTGCTCCTGCTGGGGCCTTGAGAACAACTTAATTTCACAGTGCGGGAGAGAGAACTTACTGCCGCCTCCTCACTTCCTGATCCAGGAGAGCCTGGCAACTCAGCCAGCTCTATCTGCATGGTGAGGTCAAGGGCGGGAACCACAACTGTCGATTTGATCTTCTTCACCCATGTGACAATGTCCATGCACTTGGCAGTAAACTCATCTCTAGTTAACTGCAATGAACATATAGAGAAGTTAGACACTGTATCGATATAATGACTTAGAGCCATGTGATGACTCACCATTTCCCTAACCAAGCAGACAGGAACTGACTTTAACTCACCTTGGCACGCATATTCTCACTCAACAGACTCCAGTGGCTGAAAAGTAAATAAAATATAACTTTTCTAATGGGGAACATATCTAGGAAGCCCAGTTGAGCTGGGCATCTAAAAGATTTATAATACAATCAAACAATCAAGGGGAGAATAGGAAAGCCACAGAGCAACATACTTGTCAGTCATGTCCTGCACAAAGGTGGAGAGGTCTGGGGAGCTTCTTTGCAGCCTTACAAGGCTGTTCTGGGACGTTGCAGCCTGGGGGGCTGTGGGCGTGGTGGTGAAGGTAACATTAGTATCCTGGGGGCGACAGGAAGTACAGTTAGGCTGGAATTCAATCAACTCTAGTACTCTCTCCTCCCAAACACACACACACAATGCAACTAGTAGATTAGATTGAGAGATGACTACAGTCCTCACCTCCAGTTCCAGGTCTCCAGAGTTGAGTAGAGAAGTCTGGTGTGGCTCCTGTACATGGGATGGGCCGGGTGTCTCTAGATCAGCCTGCATCCTACTCTCTATTTCAGCCTCGAGTGACTGGGTTGGTTCAGCTGACTTCAGATCAGCCTCCTGCATCTCTCCCTCCAGTTCAACCGCTATTGACTGAGTTGGGCTGGCTATTTCTTGATCAGCAAAGAACTGGTCCAGGCTCCCAGTATCAGGCTGATCTTTTTCATATCTGTGCAGAGGAAAATAATATCTCTATGATCACTGGGACCTAGCCATAATGTATAGACCTTTGACCTATGTGTGAATGAATCATTTGTGTAAATGACTTACCTGACTTCATCCTGCATGTCATCAGCATTATTGATAGGGTCCTCAAGAGGCGGTGAGTTCAATATCTATGAGGGTGAGGTCATCACTTTTGACCTCTGACCCCTCCCTGAAAGACATCAGAAAGTCCTGTACATGCCTCACCTTTAGCCATCTCGTTGGTCACATCTTATCTATAGTGAAGGTGAGGTTACAGTGGGGCAAAAAAGTATTTAGTCAGCCACCAATTGTGCAAGTTCTTTAATTTTCATCACAGGTACACTTCAACTATGACAGACAAAATGAGGGAAAAAATCCAGAAAATCACATTGTAGGATTTTTTATGAATTTATTTGCAAATTATGGTGGAAAATAAGTATTTGGTCAATAACAAAAGTTTCTCAATACTTTGTTATATACCCTTTGTTGGCAATGACAGAGGTCAAACGTTTTCTGTAAGTCTTCACAAGGTTTTCACACACTGTTGCTGGTATTTTGGCCCATTCCTCCATGCAGATCTCCTCTAGAGCAGTGATGTTTTGGGGCTGTTGCTGGGCAACACGGACTTTCAACTCCCTCCAAAGATTTTCTATGGGGTTGAGATCTGGAGACTGGCTAGGCCACTCCAGGACCTTGAAATGCTTCTTATGAAGCCACTCCTTCGTTGCCCGGGCGGTGTGTTTGGGATCATTGTCATGCTGAAAGACCCTTGTCATCTTCAATGCCCTTGCTGATGGAAGGAGGTTTTCACTCAAAATCTCACGATACATGGCCCCATTCATTCTTTCCTTTACACGGATCAGTCGTCCTGGTCCCTTTGCAGAAAAACAGCCCCAAAGCATGATGTTTCCACCCCCATGCTTCACAGTAGTTATGGTGTTCTTTGGATGCAACTCAGCATTCTTTGTCCTCCAAACAGTTCTATTTTGGTTTCATCTGACCATATGACATTCTCCCAATCTTCTTCTGGATCATCCAAATGCTCTCTAGCAAACTTCAGACGGGCCTGGACATGTACTGGCTTAAGCAGGGGGACACGTCTGGCACTGCAGGATTTGAGTCCCTGGCGGCGTAGTGTGTTACTGATGGTAGGCTTTGTTACTTTGGTCCCAGCTCTCTGCAGGTCATTCACTAGGTCCCCCCGTGTGGTTCTGGGATTTTTGCTCACCGTTCTTGTGATCATTTTGACCCCACGGGGTGAGATCTTGCGTGGAGCCCCAGATCGAGGGAGATTATCAGTGGTCTTGTATGTCTTCCATTTCCTAATAATTGCTCCCACAGTTGATTTCTTCAAACCAAGCTGCTTACCTATTGCAGATTCAGTCTTCCCAGCCTGGTGCAGGTCTACAATTTTGTTTCTGGTGTCCTTTGACAGCTCTTTGGTCTTGGCCATAGTGGAGTTTGGAGTGTGACTGTTTGAGGTTGTGGACAGGTGTCTTTTATACTGATAACAAGTTCAAACAGGTGCCATTAATACAGGTAACGAGTGGAGGACAGAGGAGCCTCTTAAAGAAGAAGTTACAGGTCTGTGAGAGCCAGAAATCTTGTTTGTTTGTAGGTGACCAAATACTTATTTTCCACCATAATTTGCAAATAAATTCATTAAAAATCCTACAATGGGATTTTCTGGATTTTTTTTCTCATTTTGTATGTCATAGTTGAAGTGTACCTATGGTGAAAATTACAGGCCTCTCTCATCTTTTTAAGTGGGAGAACTTGCACAATTGGTGGCTGACTAAATACTTTTTTGCCCCACTGTATATCCTTTGACCTATTGCAACTCTTTCACCAGAGAGGAAGAGGCCACTCCACCCAAAATGTGTTCACAAAAATAAGACCAAGAAGTGAAGAAAATTTCTATCAAATTTGGTCAACAAAAAATGTCATCGCTAACTTGCTGAGTGATGCTTATTTGATCGAATAGAAGTTTTGGAATGGTTAGGTTGTTTGGAATGCACTGATATAAGCGGACACTCGTGGGATTTCAGCAACTTTTGAAAATAATCTAATTTACATTGGAGTTGTGCCTGTTGTTCACACATGCATCTGCCCTCTCTTTGGCTAGAATGGTCGTACCTGATCTCACCCCCTCCCGCCTGCCATCCAGGACATGTATTTCCATTGTTAGAGTGGCCACTCGACTATCTTGTCAATCAATATAATTGATCATCTTTGCTTGCACCCAACCTAAGGGTAATAACCTTTGACCCCCTGAAGTCATTAGAAAGAAGGCCTACATGCTTCATCTAGCCTATCTTTACAGTAGCCTATGACTGGTCTATTACTTAAATGTTTTGGTCAATGACAACAGCCTATAGGCTACATTTTAACCCACATAAATTAATACAATTGGATGTTATTCTGCTGTAAAATCTGTACAATGCTTCTTCTTCTCATTTACAATAACCACAGTATTGAAAATAAAGTAACATACCTTAGACACTTTACTCTCCGTGTTTTTTCCGTGTAAAATAAGTGAATGCGCATCCAATGATTAGCACTAGGTTGTCCAGTCCACAACGAAGATAAGACTGATCCAACCAGTTTTTCTGTTCAGTTTTAAACCTCATCAATTATGACGTAAACCTCATCAATTATGACGTAACAATGTTATGAGTATTTTACGCAATGGTAAATGCACCCCGATTCAACGCTTTGTTTAGGCCTACTCATTGAAAGTACTGAATCTTAATGGAAGTTCTGGGGGCTGTAGGCCCATGTTTTGGGCTTTTGCCGCAAATGTTGAGTGCGATGCAAAACAACATAAAAGGTGATACACCAAGTTACATACCAATAATGTCGCAGTTGAGCTGGAACTATCGTCCTATAAGATCATGAGAGTTTTTGAATAAGATCGCAGGTACACTAGTATCTGTGCGTTAGAGGTATCGTCGTCATTAACGCACGGGTACTGGGGCAGGTCTCAGGTATAGTTTCATCCCTGCTCTGATTACTCCTGTGCTTCAACCAGATATAAGGACAACAGTCCAGTAAACTATAACTGCACAGTCAATACCTATTACTGACCATATATATTCGCCCTAAAATCTATAGTCATACCCAATCATTAACATCGCTTCAATCAACTCTGCCCGACCTATATACAGGACTTCAATAAATAAGGGTGGTACATAAAAAAAAAACTAAAGGACATATTGCCCTCTTGTGGTTAGTAAAGGTAATGACGTGATCCCAGTCTTCAAAAGTTTCTTACACCAAACTCTCGCGAGGCTCGGTCCAGAAGTGCCGCTATGAAATGAACACAATAGACTGTCTGTTCTGATGGTTTAATGGATCTTTGAGGTTATTGACCCTTGGCTGGGTTTTTAATCCATAACAGACAGTGGATAGTAAATCAAAAAATGTATTCGAATACTGGACTTTGTTTCAAAGCATTGTTCCAAAATAATTTTGCAAATACAACCTGATCATATAATCTGTATCAGAAGGAGGAAAAGAGGAATGTACTATATTTTGTTTAGTGGATCCCCACCTACAAACCTGCTTTACAACATACACTATATAAAAAAAGTATGTGGACACACCTTAAAATTAGTGGATTCAGCTATTTCAGGCACACACGTTGGTGACAGGTGTCTAAGGACACAGCCATGCAATCTCCATAGACAAACGTTGGCATTAGAATGGCCTTACTGAAGAGCTCAGTGACTTTCATTGTGGCACCGTCATAGGATGCCACCTTTCCAACAAGTTAGTTCGTCAAATTTCTGCCATTCTAGAGCTGCCCGGTCAACTGTAAGCACTGTTATTGTGAAGTGGAAACGTCTAGGAGCAATAATGGCTCAGCCGCGAAGTGGTAGGCCACACAAGCTCACAGAACGGGACCCTTGAGTGCTGCAGCATGTAGAGCGTAAAAATGATCTGTCCTTGGTTGCAACAATAACTACCGAGTTCCAAACTGCCTCTGGAATCAATGTCAGCACAAAAACTGTTTCGTCAGGAGCTTCATCAAATGGGTTTCATGGCCGAGCAGCCGCATACAAGCCTAAGATCACAATGCGCAATGCCAAATGTCGGCTGGAGTGGTGTAAAGCTCGCCGCCATTGGCGTAATGAATCACGCTTTCACCATCTGGCAGTCCGACGGACGAGTCAGGATTTGGCGGGATGCTAAGAGAATGCTACCTGCCTGAATGCATAGTGCCAACTGTAAGGTTAGGTGGAAGAGGAATAATGGTCTGGAACTGTTTTCATGGTTTGGTCTAGGCCCATTAGTTCCAGTGAAGGGAAATCTTAACGCTACAGCTTACAATGACATTCTAGACGATTCTGTGCTTCCAACTTTGTGGCAACAGTTTAGGGAAGGCCCTTTCCTGTTTCGGCATGACAATGTCCCTGTGCACAAAGCGAGGTCCATACAGAAATGGTTTGTTGAGATCGGTGATGAAGAACTTGACTGGCCTGCACAGAGCCATGACCTCAACTCCATCGAACACCTTTGGGATGAATTGGAACGCCGACTGCACGCCAGGCCTAATCGCCCAACATCAGTGCCCGACCTCACTAATGCTCTTTATTTATTTATTTATTTATTTAACCTTTATTTAACCAGGTAGGCAAATTGAGAACACGTTCTCATTTACAATTGCGACCTGGCCAAGATAAAGCAAAGCAGTTCGACACATACAACAACACATAGTTACACATGGAGTAAAACAAACATATAGTCAATAATACAGTGAAAAAAAAAAAATAAGTCTATATACAATGTGAGCAAGTGAGGTGAGATAAGGGAGGTGAAGGCAAACAAATATATGTATAAATAAATAAAAATATAAAAGGCCATGGAGGCGAAGTGAGTACAACACAGCAAGTAAAATAAAAAATAAAAATAAAAATAAATAAATAAATAAATAAATAAATAAATAAAAATAAAACAATGGAATGGTTGGTTTGCAGTGGAAGAAAGTGCAAAGTAGAGACAGAAATAATGGGGTGCAAAGGAGCAAAATAAATTAATAAATAAATACAGTAGGTAAAGAGGTAGTTGTTTGGGCTAAATTGTAGATGGGTTATGTACAGGTGCAGTAATCTATGAGCTGCTCTGACAGCTGGTGCTTAAAGCTAGTGAGGGAGATAGGTGTTTCCAGTTTCAGAGATTTTTGTAGTTCGTTCCAGTCATTGGCAGCAGAGAACTGGAAGGAGAGGCGTCCAAAGGAAGAATTGGTTTTGGGGGTGACTAGAGAGATATACCTGCTGGAGCGCGTGCTACAGGTAGGTGCTGCTATGGTGACCAGCGAGCTGAGATAAGGGGGGACTTTACCTAGCAGGGTCTTGTAGATGACCTGGAACCAGTGGGTTTGGCGACGAGTATGAAGCGAGGGCCAGCCAACGAGAGTGTACAGGTCGCAGTGGTGGGTAGTATATGGGGCTTTGGTGACAAAACGGATGGCACTGTGATAGACTGCATCCAATTTATTGAGTAGGGTTTTGGAGGCTATTTTGTAAATGACATCACCGAAGTCGAGGATTGGTAGGATGGTCAGTTTTACAAGGGTATGTTTGGCAGCATGAGTAAAGGATGCTTTGTTGCGGAATAGGAAGCCAATTCTAGATTTGACTTTGGATTGGAGATGTTTGATGTGAGTCTGGAAGGAGAGTTTACAGTCTAACCAGACACCTAGGTATTTGTAGGTGTTCACATATTCTAGTGGAAAGACTTCCCAGAAGAGTGGAGGCTGTTATATCAGCAAAGGGGGGACCAACTCCATATTAATGCCCATGATTTTTGAATGAGATGTTCGACGAGCAGGTGTCCACATACTTTTGATCATGTAGTGTACATTAGGTCTACATGTCATAAAGTATATGGCATACTGAAGGAGGCAGTTCTGTTTTGAAACCTTGTACGCCTACGCATGATGTTCATTTTGCAATCAACTACTTGTACTATGACACATTTGATGTTAATTATTACCTCCTTTGATAATGAGAAATTGTGTTGTTCATTTCAGCAGACAGTTTAGAAGTCTCACTCTCTTTGTAGGGGAGAAGTATGTTGTGAAGAAGAAACATAACATTCTAGAATGGTTGAGGAGGAATGACATCAACTGCAAACTGGTATGTGGATCAAATTGTCAGGTACCCCTGCATTTCTCCTCCTGTCATGGCAGCAAAATGAATTGCATGAAATGTATTCAACTTAACAGTGTGAAACTGAATTAAATGTAGATAGTCACATGAGTAAGAGAGGTTTCCAAGTGTAAAGAACACAACCTTCATGATTGTTTGGAGTTCTTTGTTTATTATCTTTTCATATTGAAACAATCAGGACGTGTCACACATAGCGCTGCTAGGTTCAGCAGGTGGACAAAGGGCTGCAGTGGCCATGCTCGGGTGTCTTCATCAGATGGGCCTGGATGACCTGCTGAACTGCCTCCTGTATGTGTGTGTGGTGTCTGAGTCCACCTGGTAAGCACAGACAGATACCGTGTATCATTGTACAGTAAATATATACATTAGAACACAAGTAAAGAGCAAGTAGGTTCATGGAAAGAAATCTTAAATATGTATTTAGCAGTAAGGAAAATGCATTGATTTTGATAGCACGTTATAACCCAAGATTCTCATTGTGTATTGCACTTACACACTCTCACTCTCACACGCACGCACACACACACACACACACACACACACACACACACACACACACACACACACACACACACACACACACACACACACACACACACACACAGGAGCATGTCTTCCCTGTACAAAGAAGCGGCCTGGCGTCCAGACAAAACGATTGAGACCATAAAGGGACCCAGTGTGGGCTTTGGAGAGGTCCAAACCGACAGAGTGGAGGTGGAGGGCTTTCTCTCTCACAGATGTCTGGGGTGTCTTCACAGCAGCCAGGGTCATGAAAGAGGTCAGCACCATAGACAAGCAGTAAAATCTGTCAGGTTTTGGCCAAGACTGTTCGGGTTTTGGTCACTAGATGTCCCCATTGCACCTTTTTTGTACCTTTTGTTTTTCTTGCTCTAATTATTGTTTGCACCTGTAGGTCATTCCCTTGTTAGTATTTAAACCCTGTGTGTTCCTCAGTTCCTTGCTCAGTGTTTGTAAGTTAGCACCCAGCCCCAGCCTTGTTTTATACAGATATTTCTCTTGTTGGATTTTCCAGAGGTTCTCTGGTTTAGTTCTTGTGTATTATTTGAGTAGTCTTTTGAGGTTTGTTTTTCCCTGCTGTTTTTTACCACTTTGTGGAGTTTCTTTTGTATTTTGGAGGATTTCCATTTTGTGCCTCTTGGCTTTATTTTTGGACATTGTGGATTTAGTTTCTTTGCCTGAAGATTTTGTTCTTTAATTAAACCACCATCTCTAGTACTGCTGTGTCTGCCTCATCTTCTGGGTTCTGACGATTATTAGTGACTGTTTCTCTCACCGGGTCCTGACAGAAACACTGAGCCAGGAACTGAGGAACACACAGGGTTTAAATACTAACAAGGGAATGACCTACAGGTGCAAACAATAATTAGAGCAAGAAAAACAAAAGGTACAAAAGAGGTGCAATGGGGACATCTAGTGACCAAAACCCGAACAGTCTTGGCCAAAACCTGACAAAAATCACATTACAAAAACATCAAAATACACCTTATGGAACAGCGGGGAGACACACACAGGCACAGACACACTCATACACACACACACACACACACATGATAACGTATGCACTATATACACACACATGTACACATGGATTTTGGTTTGTAGATATGTGGTAGTAGAGTAGTGGCCTGAGGGCACACACTTAATGGGTTGTGAAATGTAATGTCATGTTTTTAAAATGTTGCTGGACCCCAGGAAGAGTACCTGCTGCCTAGGCAGGAACTAATGGGGATCCATAATAAATACAAATACATCCTGTATTAATTAGAAATAATTATGCCATTGTTTATCCACAGTTCACTGGCAGTGAACTGTGCATTATTGCAGTAGTTATACACACATTACAACCTCTGTTTCTTGTATCTTTTCCTTTGTCTTTGATCAGATTGACAAACAGCGTCTTTCTGAGGAGTTGCAGAGACATGCAACCAATCCCTACCCCATCTACAGTGCCATAGAGAAATACTGCTTCATAAATGGACCTATGGAAGGTACTGTACTTACTGCAAGTTGACACATGACAGTCATAAACTACTTGATTAATTTAATTTATTTTTGTGACTGCAAATATACACTGAGTGTACAAAACATTAGGAACATTGAGTTCCACCCCCTTTTGCCCTCAGAGCAGTTTGTCTGGGTATGGACTCTACAAGGTGTCGAAAGCATTCCAAAGGGATGCTGGCCCATGTTGACTCCAAAGCGTTCCACAGTTGTGTCAAGGCTAGATGTCCTTTGGGTGGTGGACCATTCTTGATACACACAGGAAACTGTTGAGCATGAAAAACCCAGCAGTATTGCAGTTCTTGACACAATCAACCTGGTGCTCCTGGCACCTACTACCCCATTAAAAGGCACTTCAATCTTTTGTCTTGCCCATTCACCCTCTGAATGGCACACATACATAATACATGTCTTAATTGTCTGAAGGCTTAAAACTCCTTCTTTAACCTGTCTCCTCCCCTTCATCTACACTGATTGAAGTGGATTTAACAAGTAACATCAATAAGGGAACATAGCTTTCACCTGGATTCACCTGGTCAGTCTATGTCATGGAAAGAGCAGGTATTCCTAATGTTTTGTTCACTCAGTGTATATCTACTGTATGTCTACTGTACAGAGGTCTACCATGTAAGTGTATGTTCCTTCACTCTTACCAATAGGGTAATTGTTTGAGATGACTCAAGGGGGTCTTCATGGACACCCCCCTGTCTAGGGAGCATTTGTGAGTTTGGGGAAATGGTTGAGAAGAAAATAGGAAATGGACCTGGTCAAACTGCAAGGTAAGGCTTCCACTTATGGCAGGATAAGGTATCCGTGAATGGGGCAAGTGTTTATCTTGCCTAGTTAAATGTAAAAATGTCAAATACAATTTTGTAAATGTTTACATTATATACATATAGACAAGCGGTGAGCACCAATATCGATTATTTTTTTAGAATTTTTTTTATAATATATTTTTTAAATGTAACCTTTATTTAACTAGGCAAGTCAGTTAAGAAGAAATTATTATTTACAATGACAGCCTCCCATGGCCAAACCCTAACCCGGACAACAGTGGGCCAATTGTGCGCCGCCCTATGGGACTCCCAATCACAGCCAGTTGTGATACAGCCTGGAATCAAACCAAGATCTGTAGTGATGCCTCTAGCACTGAGATGCAGTGCCTTTGAGCGCTGCGAAACTCGGGAGCCCACGATATCAATATTGTTTGATATCAATATAAGCAAAGAATATCATGATATCAGTTGATCCTTTCTGTTAACCTACACTATTATGCAACAAAAAACAACAACACATGACTGTTCTGCATGCACAAATTCCTCCCACAGAACTTCTAAATAGGGCTCTACCTGTACAGAGCACATGCCCCTTCAAAAAAAAACACCTCTATACAGTTTTTGTCCTTGTTGTTCTGAACCCACTTCTCGCAAGTCGTCGTTAAATTCGTGTAGAATATGTTTCATTTAATTATCCATTAAGATGTGGCCATCTAATCAGTCAGGTTTGTTCAACGAGTCTGTGACTGCGGTTGAAGATTTTTTGGTTTGAGCACCTGCCCCCCAAATGGTCTGTGGGCTTACGCTCCTAGAACATTCACACCTGGCCCATGTGGCAATTAGCGAGCAGTTCTCTGCCCAGAGATATTTGCAATGTTTTTTGTAAACCGATATCAAAATCGTATCGAAAATGTAACTGATCAATAGATTTTCCATATTGGTGCCCATCTCTAACAGATGGTACATAGATACAGTATGTTACACTTTTATGTGTTATAGTTAGTGTTGGCCCTGTTATAAATACTATGTAACAGATACATGAACACCTGTGATTAATTGAATCAGTTTGAGCCACATTAACTGTATGTTCTTTAATGGTGATGCCACTAATTACAGATATCTTGGGATGTGCTTTGGCAGATGAAAAGGAGATCACAACTGACTGGATTAAAGGTATTACTCTGTGCTCTTAGATTGGTACAGAGGGAGAGAAGAAATTAGAATAAATGAAAGGAGAAAAATAATAAATATTATTTGTAATCTGGAAGAGAAAAAATATTTGGAATATATTTATCCCAAAGCTATCCCGTGTCCCCCAGAACTTGGAGACAAAGAAAGGCACTGTTTCTGGTTCTGTATCCAGTCACAACTATGATTGTTTGTGATGCTGCTGATGATGACAATGATGATAAGACACATTTTACACTGGAGCCAGAGAGCTTGAAAACGAACTGGTGAAGTGTTTTGAGATGTGGTGTTCGGTGCAGTGGACATATTTGAGGAAAATCTACCCTTCATTTTGCACTTCGAAATCTCCTTTGATGTATAATACTATATTTCTATCCAACTGTGACACCCCTGGCCTAGATGGTTCTGCCACATTCAAAGTCTGCGTCCGACATGACATCGTATTCCCTATGTAGTGGACTACTTCTGAACAGAGCCCCTGGTCTTGGTCTAAAGTAAAGCACTATACAGGGAATAGGGTGCCATTTGGGACGCACCCGAATACCCTCTTTACCCACAGATTGTGATGCACTCCAGGGACTACTAAAACAATTATGGCAAATCCTTTTCCCAAAATAGACGGCAGTGTGACAAAGGAAAAAAAAACATCCAAAGGACTGCTTCGTGTTTGAGGGGCAACCGAGTGACCCCACCATCATATACATGCCCCTCTTCAATATGCAGAATTGTAAAGATATTTCATCTCATTCTATGCTTTCCTTCTCTTGCTGTATCCTTGGTTGCTTGGTGTGTCTGATCCTGATGTTTCTTATCATGTCTCTAGGTGAGGAGGAAATAAAGAGGAGATGGTTGAGTACACCACATTCGTACTGTCTTACATTGTAGGGAAGATGTATCACCTTCTAGAAAAGGCATCTGCAAACATGAGAAACAATAAGGGGAAATCCTCAGGGAGATTGAGGAGGCTATCAACCGCAGGAAACAAAATAAGTGAATTGCATATGTAACAACGAAATGGCTATTGAATTACTAGCCTGCAGTTGGAATATTATTATTAACATTAGTGGCAACATGAGTTCTCATCGGAACCCATAGTTGCCAGTGACCCCAAACTCCAGTCTGTCATACAGCATAGGCCTACCCCTTAGTCCAACACCTGATCCAGGGGAAAGCTGACTACCAGTTATAGGGTCCCAACAATAATTGTTTTCTCAACTCAATTATATCCAAGCCATATACGTGTTGCAGTGGGACTATGTACAGTATAGTCTAAAATGAGTGGAATACCTCCATGTTTGTATATCGGCTAACATTTTTCCTGAAGATGTACTAGCTAAGTACAACCACCAGATGTCTCTAAGTGTTCACATTATCCATTAATTTGCATTGAACTTGTATTTTCGAGCTATGTGGTAAATTATGAAATGTATCTACATTTTCCCCAATATTATGGGCTAGGTAGGGGTTATGTTATATTGTTGTATTGTGTAGGCCTGTCATAGTTTGTGGGTATTATAAGCACAGATTTAATAACATGAATTAAAACTTGTAACCTTATAAATATGGCCATTGGCAATATATTGCAAACTGTCAAAACGTAGGGTACATGCCCTCCCTGTTAAAATGCATTACTACATGAATTAATAAAAGTAAAGTAATACAGATTCAGAGTAGCCTATCTATTGACTGATGATCGTCGTTCTTTTTTTCACACCTTTCTGGCATGTCACTGTCTCATGGCAACTCAGTCTCAGAGCACTTCGTATTATTCTGTACATAAATCCAAGACACTGCATTTAGTATGATATGTTTCCTTTCGTATGGTATGTATTAATTTGTGGATGTCCATCATCCATTTTGTATGATATGTTACAAATTACAATTTGTATGATATGTTACGAATTGCAATTCATACAATATGATATTATGAGGTAGCAAAACGTATGATATGTTACGAATTCCAATTTGTTGTGGCTAACGTTAGCTAGCTCTAGAGGTTAGGGTAAAGGTTAGGGTTAAGGGAACCATTAGCAAAAAGGGTTAAGGTTAGGGGAAGGGTTAGCTAACATGCTAAGTAGTTGCAATGGCGTGTAGTCATGGTTGCCAAGGGAAGCCAGGCTTCCCAAAATATTTGACCAATAAAAAAATGTAATTATAAAATAATGTCTCTTTTGTCTCTGTGTTTTCATAATCTCACGGGAGAAATCATCCAAGCCCATGTATCTGATGCTGTCTGGAACAAATGAGTATGACATGTTGCTGCCGTAGCATTTGATTGATTGATTGATGCCAGCAAGCATTTGGCCTCCCTTGATAAAAAAAGTATAAAATAATTAGCCAAACTGTTGTCAGGTTTTGGCCAGGACTGTTCAGGTTTTGGTCACTAGATGTCCCCATTGCACCTTTTTTGTACCTTTTGTTTTTTCCTTGCTCTATTATTGTTTGCACCTGTGTGTCGTTCCCTTGTTAGTATTTAAACCCTGTGTGTTCCTCAGTTCTTTGCTCAGTGTTTGTAAGTTAGCACCCAGCCCCAGCCATGCTGTTAAACTTTTTCTCTTGTTGGATTTTCCAGAGGTTCGCTGGTTTTGTTCTTGTTTATTTTGGATTAGTCTTTGAGGTTTGTTTTTTTCCCTTGCTGTTCTTACCACTTTGTGGATTTTCTTTGTATTTTGGAAGATTTATATTTTTGCCGGAAGATCTTTTCTTTGATTAAACCACCGTCTCTTGTACTGCTGTGTCTGCCTCATCTTCTGGGTTCTGCCGATTTATTTAGTGACTGTTTCTCACACCGGGTCCTGACAGAAACACTGAGCCAATATAATGAACCCAGAGGCAGCCAGTACCCAGGATTTTTTTTCCATGCTGTCCCACCACAAGGGGACTGTCCAACGCCACGAAGCTGCTCTGGTTCAGCAAGAGGCCTTAATGGCTAGACATTCTCAACTTCTGTCGGAGATGCTGACTTCCATAAAGCAGATTTCTGATCGACTTTCCCCGGCAACCGCTTCTGCTCCAGTACATCAGATTCAAGTGCCCGTGGCAGTTAACCCCCTGGCTGAACCTCGTCTGCCGCCTCCCCAACGGTTCTCAGGTGAATCGAGTGTTTGTAAGGGTTTTTTTACCCAATGTTCTCTCTCCTTCGAGCTGCAACCATCGTCGTTTCCCACCGACCGGTCCAAGATAGCATATATCATCACCCTGCTGTCGGGAAAAGCCCTAGCCTGGGCTACTGCTGTGTGGGATGCCCAAAGTCCCTGCTGTGCCAGCTACTCTACCTTTGCTGAAGAATTCAAGCGAGTCTTTCAAGGTCCTACCAACGGCCCTGACTCAGCCAAACCGCTCCTGACTCTCTGCCAGGGTCGGCGCAGCGTGACGGACTATGCCATCCAGTTCCGCACTGTGGCAGCAGCAAGTGGCTGGAACGACGAGGCGCTCACAGTATGCTTTTTGAAGGGTCTTTCCGACACCATCCAAGATGAACTGGCCACTCGGGAACCACCGGACAACCTCGAGTCCCTTATCAAGTTGGCTTCGCGCATAGACCAGCGTCTGAGAGAGAGAGAACTCAACCGTAGACCTCTCACCCTAGCTCCTATCGGTCCCAGCTCTGAGTCCCCACCTTTATCCTCGCTGGCTCCACCAGAACCCATGCAGGTTGGACGCATCTCCCAGGCTGAGAGAGACCGCCGGATGAGGGAACGATGCTGTCTATATTGCGGCAAACCGGGCCATTTCCGCTCCACGTGTCCCGGGCTCCAGGGAAACGCACTCTCCCGTGCAGGCCTGGGAGGACTGTAACGGGAAACATAACCTCCTCCCATCCATCCAACTCCCGTCTGCTCATTCCAGTTACCCTTTCCTGGGACGACCACGAGTTTCCTCTTCAAGCCTTGGTAGACTCTGGAGCCGCAGGTAACTTCATGGATGGGGTCTGGGCGAAGGAGAATGGCGTTCCCTCTGAACCTCTAAGTGACCCCATAAGGGTTACTACGTTGGATAGAAGTCCTTTGGGATCTGGACTTGTCACTCATGCCACTACCCCCTTGCGACTTTCAGTTTCCCAACACCAGGAAGTGATGAATTTTCATCTGATCTCCTGTTCCGAGTTCCCTCTCGTCCTTGGATACCCCTGGCTTCACAGCCATAACCCTCACATCGACTGGTCTGTAGGCACCATCAAGCAGTGGGGTCCTACGTGCCAAGCCACTTGTATCTTCCCGAGTTCCCCGAGTTTCCCTCCCGAGTCTCTAGAATCCATCGACCTGTCCCGAGTTCCCGAGTGTTACCATGACCTCAAACCGGTATTTAGCAAACAGAAGGCCACCAAACTACCATCCCATAGACCTTACGATTGCACCATCGACCTGTTTCCGGGCACCTGCCCTCCCAGGGGTCGGATCTTTTCCCTATCTCCTCCCGAACGAGCTGCTATGGATACCTACATCAAGGACGCTCTGGCAGCAGGCCTCATGCGTCCATCCACCTCGCCGGCGGGAGCAGGGTTTTTCTTTGTGGCCAAAAAAGACGGTGGATTACGACCTTGCATCGACTACCGGGGACTCAATGCCATAACCGTCCGTAACCGCTACCCGCTACCCCTTATGGCCACAGCTTTTGAGCTGCTCCAGGAAGCAGTTGTCTTCACTAAGCTTGACCTGCGGAACGCATACCATCTTGTGCGGATCAAACCCGGGGACGAGTGGAAGACCGCTTTCAACACGCCTACTGGTCACTACGAATACTCGGTGATGCCCTTCGGCCTGACCAACGCCCCGGCTGTGTTCCAAGCGCTCATAAACGATGTGCTTAGGGATATGCTTAACATCTTCGTGTTTGTTTACTTGGATGACATCCTCATCTTTTCGAGCTCCCTTCAAGAACACACTAAGCATGTCAGACAAGTGCTCAAACGCCTCCTAGACAGCCATTTGTACGTTAAGCCGGAGAAGTGTGAATTCCACTCCTCTCGAGTACAATTCCTGGGATTTGTAGTGGAACCCGGTCGAGTCCAGATGGACCCCAAGAAGGTAGGGGCGGTAGCGGATTGGCCCACCCCCAAGTCCGTTAAGGAAGTTCAGCGTTTCCTGGGCTTCACTAACTTTTACCGCAAGTTCATCAAGAACTTCAGCTCGGTGGCAGCCCCTCTCTCAGCTTTAACCAAGGGTGACAACACAAGGTTTCTGTGGGGAAGAGAAGCTGAGACGGCCTTCCAAGGACTCAAGCAGCGCATCCTCTCTGCTCCCATCCTGACACTACCGACGGCGGATGAACCTTTTGTGGTGGAGGTAGACGCATCAGAGGTTGGTGTTGGAGCTGTCCTGTCTCAGAGGGGTGAAGACAAGAGGCTTCATCCTTGCGCCTTCTTCTCTCACCGGCTTACCCCGGCCGAGAGGAATTACGATGTGGGGGATCGTGAACTCCTAGCGGTTAAGATGGCATTGAAGGAATGGAGACACTGGCTCGAGGGGGCTTCTCAACCATTTCAAGTGCTTACGGACCACAAGAATCTGGAGTATATCCAGCAGGCGAAGCGGTTGAACTCCAGACAAGCTCGATGGTCTCTGTTCTTCAGCCGATTCCAGTTTATCCTCACCTATAGACCCGGGTCGAAGAATCTCAAACCGGACGCCTTGTCACGAGTCTACTCTCCTGCCATTCGAGAAGATACTGACATGACTGTCCTTCCTGCCGCTAAGATCGTGGCTCCGATCTCGTGGCAAGTTGAGGATACCGTGAAACAAGCTCAAGCCATCGAACCGGGTCCTGGAGGAGGTCCTGCCAATCGGTTGTTTGTTCCCAATGCAGCAAGGTCCCAAGTCCTTCTGTGGGGGCACTCCTCTCGCCTCACCTGTCACCCGGGCGTAGGTCGCACCTTGGAGTTCATCCAGCGTAAGTTCTGGTGGCCCACCATAAAAGAAGACGTGGCCACTTTCGTCAAGGCCTGTTCCGTGTGCTGCCAGGGCAAATCTTCTCACCTCCGCCCTCAAGGACTTCTTCACCCTTTATCTATTCCCCACCGACCCTGGTCCCATATCTCGTTGGACTTTATTACTGGCCTTCCTCCGTCCCATGGTAATACTACTATCCTAGTCATCATCGACAGGTTTTCTAAGGCGGCCAGGTTTGTTCCCTTGACCAAATTACCTTCTGCCAAGGAAACGGCTGAGTTGGTGATTAACCATGTGTTCCGAGTCTTTGGCATTCCGCAAGATATGGTTTCCGACAGAGGTCCCCAGTTCGCCTCTGGGTTTTGGAAGTCCTTCTGCCAACTCATAGGGGCCACGGCCAGTCTTTCTTCAGGGTACCATCCACAACACCTTGTGCTCCTCCTCCACTGGTATGTCTCCGCATGAGTGTCAGTTTGGCTATGCTCCGCTATTGTTCCCGGACCAGGAGGCAGAAGTCAGAGTGCCTTCAGCCTTGAGGTTCATCAGACGCTGTCGGCTTACGTGGAAGAAGGCCCGTCTTAATCTTCTGCGTTCCTCACAGCAGTACCAGCGACAAGCCAACAGACGTCGCCGTCCCGGTCCTACCCTGTACCCCGGCCAGAGAGTATGGCTCTCAACAAAAAACTTACCGCTAAGGGTGGAGTCTCGCAAGCTGTCCCAGAGATTCATCGGTCCCTTTAAGATTGCCAGGAGAGTCAATCCCGTTACTTTTCGCCTGCACTTACCCAGATCCCTTAAGATCAATCCCACATTTCACATTTCTTTATTAAAACCTGTTGTTTTTTCTCCCCTTATCCCGGCAGGCAGACCTCCCCCTCCGCCCCGTGTCATCGGAGGCCAGTCGGCTTATACCGTCCACCGGATACTGGATTCCCGCCGGGTGCAGCGGTCCTGGCAGTATCTGGTGGACTGGGAAGGCTACGGTCCCGAGGAGCGCTCCTGGGTTCCTGCCAAGGACATACTGGACCCTGACCTCATTCGTCAGTTCAGGGCCCTCCACCCTGAGAAGGCTGGTAGGAACGTCAGGAGCCGTTCCTAGGGGGGGGATTCTGTCAGGTTTTGGCCAGGACTGTTCAGGTTTTGGTCACTAGATGTCCCCATTGCACCTTTTTTGTACCTTTTGTTTTTTCCTTGCTCTATTATTGTTTGCACCTGTGTGTCGTTCCCTTGTTAGTATTTAAACCCTGTGTGTTCCTCAGTTCTTTGCTCAGTGTTTGTAAGTTAGCACCCAGGCCCAGCCATGCTGTTAAACTTTTTCTCTTGTTGGATTTTCCGGAGGTTCGCTGGTTTTGTTCTTGTTTATTTTGGATTAGTCTTTTGAGGTTTGTTTTTTTTCCCTTGCTGTTCTTACCACTTTGTGGATTTTCTTTGTATTTTGGAAGATTTATATTTTTGCCGGAAGATCTTTTCTTTGATTAAACCACCGTCTCTTGTACTGCTGTGTCTGCCTCATCTTCTGGGTTCTGCCGATTTATTTAGTGACTGTTTCTCACACCGGGTCCTGACAACTGTGGGTTATCCTGGCACAGCAAAACACCCCCCATGGGAGGCCCGTTTGGATTTGGCTTCACACCAATCAAGTCACATCCTAAGCAAAACATCACCATTGTCAGAAAAACATGTCTGTTTCTGGTCTGCTTGTGTTGATGTCCTGCAGTAGCTATCTTGCTAAATCGGCCCTTTCCTAAGCCGTGAATGGAGATGGGGATTTGAACTTGTGGTTTTGACTTAATTCTCTGGCCAATGATTATGACAGCGATTCTGCTCTAACCATTTTTTTATTTTTATTTAACCTTTATTTAACCACGAAGGGCTCAATGAGATTTGAAATCTCTTTTTTCAAGAGCGTCCTGGCCAAGATAGGCAGCACCAAGTCATTACACAATTACAGATAGACAACATGAAAAACTACAGGTAATCTAGTAAAAAAAACATAAATTCATATATTGTGTCTGAGACGATTGAAGTTCAATATCTAGCCTAGATGTAGCCTAGTAGGCTCACGTTTTAACTAGCTGGTTCATTGTTGACCATGTGAGGAAGTTAGACTAGCAAGCACTTTAGCTAGGTAGCCTATGAAAACAAAAAGTAAAAGTGTACTACTGTATGACAGAGCCAAAGACCGTTTTACCAACATGAAAGAGAAGAGGATGACATTTGCATTCAACTATACAAGTAGGGTGAAGTCCAATTTATTTATTATTATTTTACTTGCGCACACACACAGACACAAATCTGTACCATGGACAGCCATATGATATTTAGCAACATTGATTAGGTTCAATTGTTTTTGGTATCTTTAAGTTTGTTTTCAGTGAATTAAACTAAGCATATATAGCCTTGTTGATTTGATGACATTTAAATGTTTAAATTGAAATGGTGCTGGAATAGCGGAGGCAGTGCTCCTGTTGTCTTTGTGCTGACTTGCTGTAACTCCATGGTTCTAAATCAGTCGTTGTTTAGTAAACTGTTGAAAACATTAACACGCTTGACCATGCTGCAAGTCATATAACTGTTTGTTAAATGCAATATTTGCTCTGTGGACTTCACTGGACAGATTTTGCTCTCCAATTTTGTGACGAAACTAACATATGTGTATTTGAATTTATTCCGCCACTGTGTGACTGTTGTCTTTTTGTTGTCACTGCCTTCTTGTATATCACGGTGGCGTATGAACGAATAGCTTATAAAGCAAATAACGCAATTATCACAACATAGGATGTAATATGGCTTTTGTACTGCCTTGGCTTCCTCAGTGATATTACCCATGCACCGCTACGGAGTAGTTGCAAAGTAACTCAAAATAAGTAAGTAGTTGCAAAGTACCTAAAAATAAGTAAGTAGTTGCAAAGTACCTAAAAATAAGTAAGTAGTTGCAAAGTACCTAAAAATAAGTAAGTAGTTGCAAAGTACCTAAAAATAAGTAAGTAGTTGCAAAGTACCTAAAAATAAGTAAGTAGTTGCAAAGTACCTAAAAATAAGTAAGTAGTTGCAAAGTACCTAAAAATAAGTAATTAGTTGCAAAGTTGCTAATTAGCTCAAATGCAAAAGCTGTCTGTGATAAGATTTGACCATGTAACCTTTGGGTTGCTAGACTCACTCATCCACCACGTCATCCACCACGACCAACCAACCACTCTCCTTTCATTTTTGCCTTAAGTAACCTAGTATCTTATGTAAGCATACCAAACATACAGTATTATACTAATTTGATTGTCCCGTACTTACGTTTACTATGTTACGTCTAGTCCACGAGACCAGTCTGTCTACGGTGATGGTCTGCGGCACGCAGTGACAAGTTGAGTCCACTCAAAGATTCCCAGTCATGTAGCTTTAGTTTGTACTCGGTCTTCAAACACATTCAATGGCGAAGCGAACTACGGCATCGTGTCGTAATTATATAATATATATTTTTTATGGATCACATTACAACGTGTTTTGAGCGGTCGTGGTTTTTGGCGCGCGTTCTTTTGACATACCATTTTGGCAGAGCGCGCACCACTCTGAATGTGACACCTTGGACAGTTGACGGATTGGGGAAAATGCCTCATCGAAGTTTGTCATCGTTAAGAACTCAAACTTTGCAATTAATATATTTAAGCTTTTGCAAAATTAACTTGGAATGAATGAAGAATGCATATCGTTTGGGAAATATTTTTGATTTTTCAAGTATATTTCATCTGTACATCAGGTAAGCCTTGAAGCCTGCGGTTATTAAATGGAATACATGAGATGAAGTGATGAGCTCAACTTCAGGGCTTGAACAAACCCCAGAATATTGTGACACATTTAAATGTATTTGGATAAGGAAATACAGAATAGTCTTCTGTTGGTGATACGGTTGCTACTGTAAATCGTGCAATGTAGGGCACGGGTGTTGCAGCTGTCTACCAAGACTTGTTTCAGTGTAGGTTTAAGCATGACAAGTCTTTAAAGGTCACTAAAGCAAATATTTACTCCACTTGCGCGTGAGTTGGCAACACAATTACTGTAATCGTTGATTATCTAGCCGTTCTCTTGAATCTTAGTCATAATATTATATAATAGGCTATTTGTGTTTAGGATTATAGATTTGTTTTGTCACGCCCCCCAATTTGGTACAAATGAGAGAACATTTTACAAAATCTCTTTGCGCCTGTCAAATTTGTAATGCTGAGATTAGATTCAACATTGGGCGTGTTCCACATACAGATGCTCTTTACATGTTGCATGGATATCATTATTACCCACATCTTACATCATCGCAAACACATCGAATATCTTGTCTGCATCCTAGCAGGCCTCTGTCCCAAAATAAGCTATGACAGAGACTCATTTGTCAATAGATGGAACTTTTCAAGTATGTTTAATTTCTGTTCTTATTTACATCTGCCAGACAGCAATAAATTGTATCTTATGCTCTTACCATCATGACCACTGACATGATGTTTAGTGGGAAGAACAGCTGACCGTGGGGCTTGACCCCAAGATCCAGAAGTGCAGAGGGCAAGTGATGTACCACAAAACCCTGGGCCTGGGATAGAGGCAGTAGAACACTCACATAAACAGTGTTTCAGTATTCTCTCCCTTCGAGACTTGTCCATTCGCACAGAGCCCACCTGCAAACCAGCACCCTAGAAACCTTCGGAATGATCCCATTGCTGCCTGCCACCAATATAGCAAGAGAGTAAGAGAGAGGAAAACTGACAGGGGGCACGATCCTCAAATCCTGTGTGGTGCAGAGGCAGGTGCTCTACCACCTGTACCACAACAACTTGGCCTCAGGGTAATTCATAGGATTTGGGATCTACATTTGTTTCCCTCCATTAAGTATGATATGTTATGAATGGAATAGCTGTTGTACAATATCATACGAATTGGAGGACGTGTAGTATCACGTCTTACCCGGCCGTACAATATCATACAAATTGGATGATGAAATGTAAAATGCATCTTGGAGGACAAATGGGGCTGCAGGTAGCCTAGTAGTTAGAGCGTTGGGCCCGTTGCCGGATCGAATCTCTGAGCTGACAAGTTAAAAATCTGTCGTTCTACCCCTGAACAAGGCAGTCAACCCACTGTTCCCCGGTATGTCGTCATTGTAAATAAGATTTTGTTCTTAACTGAATTGCCTAGTAAAAAACATAAGTATTAGATGTCTTGCTCTGATTACAGGCTGCTTGTTCTTTTGTTAGCATTTGTGGTAAGGACAAAGGTTAGGAGAATTTACGTTGCAGGTTAGTAGAATTAGGTTGAGGTTGAGGTTAGGGAAAGTGCTAGCTTAATGCTACAGTTGTCCCCGACGCAACTCGAACACACAACCTTTGGTTGCTTTATTTGAATTATTTTTTCAGGTTTTTCAGGGGGTGCTGCAGTACCCTCAGCACCCCTAATCAAAATCAAATCACATTTTATTGGTCACATACACATGGTTAGTAGATGTTATTGTGAGTGTAGCGAAATGCTTGTGCACCCTACTTCCCTTGGTTATGGACCAACCTCCCTACTTTTCATTTCTGTCTTAAGTAACCAGACCATTATTCTATTTGTACTGTAACATAACATATCCTATTAAATGGAGGTATCCACTTGATCATTCCAAACCCTACGTCTCTTTAATGTGGTCAGGCTGACCACAAAAGCCAGGGCCTCAATTCAGTTTTTATCTCTAATATCTCTCATTGTCTCTTTAAAGGTAATATTAGACTTAAGAAGAAGTGAAAGTTAATAGTGTTCTAACAAGTGAGTTGATGATCATTTTCAGCGACATGATAGTTACTGTGGTTTTGTTTTTTTCCTACTGCAGCACAGCTAATTTCACCAAAGATTCATGACGGTTGGTGGGCGTACAAAGATGCTGTCCAAGGGAGCTTTGTTCCAGGTAATTATTTTAAATGTTGAACAAACACTGACATCACATGAACTCAAAGCCCTGGTGTCCCATGGCCCACTATTAAATAAGGAGATGGTCCAATCAGTTTTCCACATTGATTCAAAGTCATCACATGTAATTATTTTTGTTGAAATGACGTGGAAACAATGTTGATTCAACCAGTTTTTGTCCAGTGGGTTGTTTTGTAACAGAAAGCCAGACCAAACAGTCCTTTCTGTTTTGGGAAGGAAACATTTCTTGTTAACCAGGAGGGTTCGCTTGTTACTAACTTTCTTGCTCTTGGGCAGTGTTATTGACATGGGCTGGCTGCTTCCTCCGCTTTCTGTCTCTGCAGCAGGAGCTTCAGGTTCACTACTGTTCTGACTGCAGGTCTTATGAAATTTTTATCACAGCCCTCTCCATCTTCCTCCCTCCCTGTGCTTCTTTACTCCATAATCAAGGGGAGCACAGGCATACAAGTATACAGAAGAAGAATGGCAGCACATTGAATAAAATAGAGGTCTCAGACCTTTTCAATGAGGAAGGATGAATAACCAATATAACTGTGTAGTCAAGTGTAGTCGGGTAACATTTCAATAATACAACATTAAATATAATTATACATTCATACCATTTCTCATGTGGAAACGTTTGGAGAGCTCACAAACTGCGCAACACTTGTGATAAAGAACTTTTGGTTTATTGAATTGCATTTTAATTGAATTGTACTTACCAGTTTACTGTTAATTGTCTTTTGAATGCTGACATTTTGAAGTCAGAACTTTGTATATATATTTGTAAATATCACCGTCATCTTTGAAACCCCAGTGCTGTGTAAATAAATCCAACACTCATTTGCACCTCTACCTGCCTGCCTGCCTCCTGCTGAATATGTGTCCTTATGACTGCTAGAAGGCCCCTATTTTACAGCGTAGCGGAGATAGGTTACAGTTTTCGCCCCAACCTGTCACTTCAAAAGCACTCAATGATCTCGTAGTCTCTGCATTTGAACTTTATGTTTATTTTGGTATAGCGTGATAAGCAGAATTCAATATAATTCCAATGCAAGAACACCCCAAAATGTAGCCACCTCACCGATGTCAACTGCCCCCTTAGTGACTTTATCCTGGAGCCGTGCCTGCTCTGGATGACAACATAATGATGTTTGTTTCCAACCTTAGCTCTGTTTTCCTAAAGAAGTTAAATCCGCTTTGTGTTTTGTTTCCTTTGCCACGATACTAACGAGTATCGCAATACTGGTATCGTCCCACCCCAATTGTCAATGTGTTCCTCAAGGAAGGGTGCAAATTTGGATGAGCCAATGGGCTCATATAAGGATATGTGAAACCAGCAGAAACTGCTGCCTCGAGGGCCAGCACTGTCCTCAACTGCTCCATGTGTAACTCTATCATTGGATTACATTAGTTTCAACCTCTCCTCTCCTCTCCTTTAGGGCAGCAGGGCTAGGAGGAGAAATGCCTATTTATTAGCTGTGACAGATAAGCACAGCAGGTGACACAGAGGCCTTTGGAAGTCTTTTGTAAAAGGTTGTGGGATGCTCCCTGACCTTTTACTTTATGTCTCCTGCTAGTGTATCAGTGTGTGGACTCAGGGGGAGAGCCCTTTCAGCCTCTCAGCCTAGCTGCAGGGAAGCTTCCTGTCTATCACCACAGAGACCTTTACACAGGAGAGGAGACATCCACACACAGCAAGTGACAGTGACTCTGTGTATGTGCTGTGTGTCATATGGGTGGAAGCCAAGTTGGTGGGAGGTTTTTGCTATTATACATTCATTCGCCTCAAGCCCTTTTGGATGAAAATGGGAAACTCTACAGCTAGAATGTACATTTGTAGCCATCTAATTAAAGACTTTACTCTTTGAAATAGAAAGGAAATCGAATTGATCTAAAACAGGCTCAAGAAGAGTGCAATTATGCCTTGGCCCATTAACTTTTTGATACAGATTTCAATTCAACTGCACCTTTTGTCAGAAACAAAGGTATCACCTTCCTTCTGTATATTCTTACAGGAGCATAACTCTGTATTATTATTTGTATGTGCTGCAGTCTTGGAAAGTAGGTCACCAAGTTAGTGATCACAGCCAGCTATCTCTCTCTCTCTCTCTCACACACACATACACACAGACGCCCTTGCAAAGACTCTGAGGGGCAAAAAAGAAGTGCGGAAGGAAGAAACAGAATCTCTCCCACGCAAAGGGTTATGAGGGAATTTAAATGGAATGGGAGGAGGCTAGAATAGAATTATGATTACTATGCTCTCAATAATCTTCTAATGGTATTAAAAGGCCATATTCACAGGACACTTTACATTTTCACTCTCACTCAGAGCTATAATAATGTTAAGCCCCTCTTCCTCCTTTTCCCACCCACCGACTAATGTGATGAACATACATATGTTTTAGCATATTGCTGCTGTATTTCTACCTGCGGGTATGGCGGCCTGGAGGATGAGCGGATAGGTTTGGTATTGGAGCAACACTAGCTACACCATTGCCTTCAAAGCTAAAACATTATGTGAAGGTGCTAGATTATGGCTGACATTTAAGACGGTTAACAACCAAATCATTTATAGGCGAGCCAGCCAAGTAATTTACAGCTGTGATAAAGGAAGATGCTCAAAGGAAAGGTCAGAAAAGCAGTGGCTTATTCCTCCTTGCCATGTCAAAGTAAGATTTGATTTGTTTGAGGGCCTGAGCAAAATAACCTCCTACAGCAGATGGTGTTAAATCCTCTATGATGAGAAGAAGGTCTGGACCTAGGAATATTATCCTGTCAAACCAGAAGCTTGTCAGTAACTAGGTTTACATTCAACCTTTTCCATCGGTAGAGTTGAAAATGTCATGGAAACCCATCTAACGTGTATTTTTTTATTCAGTACATGGAAATTTAACTGCAAAAGTTATTTTTATGTGCGTTACGTCTTCACGCACAGACTTTTATCCTCAAACAAGTCCGTTACTTGATGGAAACTTTTCTGGTAAGAAAATGTGTATGTTGTTTTTATGCAGATTTTAGAATATTCGCATGAAAATCTGTCACCAACTGGATGGAAACCTAGCTAGTTTTTGTACATTGTCAGGCTACCACTTTGGAATTGATATTGCTACATGCCCACCAATACCCAAAACACCCGTCTGCCTTTTAAATACATTTTTGCATGGAATTGCCCCTTGGCTTACAGCACCCTTTTAAGCACTGTTTATTGAAGAACAATTCTCCCTTCATCATTACTCTCTGATTGTCTCACACTCCATAGCCTATAGTTTTCAAGAGTCGTTTGTCTGAGTGTGAAAAGGTTTACCGTGTCCTAGTATTTGGCAGACAATATTGCAGTTGCAACACAAAGTTATTTGAACTAATTGTAGTTCCATCTGTAGTTCTCTCACGTCCCAAGACATCTGCTCTCTGATGTTAACTGCATGATGGATCATCAGCTATTCCTCCACTTTAATTATATCCACAGGATCTTAGAAAAGGCAATACACTGGAGTCGGGAGTGTCTCTGCACAGTCCAGCAGGTTCAATAGATGGCAACATGTCCCAATTTTGTCTTCTTTGTTTAAGCTGCTTCGAAAATTGGAAATGTAATCCCTACGATCTGAGGGGAGGATTTCCCTGGTCATTTTGATATAAAATCAGAGTGAATTTTGTGAATTGTGATTGCTGTGAATTGGCCAGTCCTCGGTCCTAGTGGTCTCTCCAGACCCATTGACATTAATGTTCTCATTTTAGTTTGTTCTCTGTAACGTTATGTTTATATCCTGACTATTTTGCTCTGGAAAAAACCTCTAGACTTCAATTAGCTGCATATCCCAACACGTGTTGTGAAGTCTCCCTAGAGATAGTTGTACTGTAGGGTCTGGTTTTCAGCTCTTGGCTGGGACATACTGCATTGCACCTGCTGCATGCACCTGCTACCTGATCCAATAATATACCTGTACTGGAATAGAGATCATGATCACTATGCAGCATGGGTAAAGGGGGTGAGAGTTCACACGTGAGGGTTTAGACATACTTATACTTTTCTAGCTGAGTTTTCTAATGGAAATTGTTATCTTTCCTGCTCAGTCTCAGTAATGTCTAGGAGCACCTCTAAGCACCTTTCGCTGCCAAAACAATAACGTTTTTTTGAATCATCATTAACAATGAATGCCTCGTAATTTATTTAGATGTTTTTATCGCTCCACCAAACCAACAAGCAATTGAAGTGGTTAACAAGTTAATGCAACAGTTAGATTGCCATGAGTTGAGTGTAATGCTATCTTATATTTCCTTTGAGCATGGTTCTCAGTTTGACATATCCTCTCTGTCCTCCGACTGTTGTGCTCACCAAATGTCACTGGGATTACAACATAGTTACATCACTGTTTTAGGACACAAAGGCTTTTATATATGTCACATTACCTAATTTTGGGGCAAAAGTAACAACTGTTGCCAAAATACTGCCTTCGAAACTATCAACAACAGTGTCAATATTTCCCTGGATCAATTGTTAAAACAATGATAGTTTAGTTAAAAATGCCTAGGCTTCATTTTGTGATCATTTTACTAAACACATTTTTTTTAACACTATATTGAACCCACTACACGTGCAGCTACAACTGGTAAACAATGTGGTGGCTCAGAAAGCAGGAAGATATGCAACAGGAGCTTTGTTGACATTCAGAAATTTCAACATCATTCCAGATCCTCATCTACTGTATTTCATTATTATGCATTAAGAGTAGTTTGGCCAAGATCAGCATGTAATATAGGTCACTGATCAGCTTAGGGTGGCTAATTCATTGCTTATTTGCTAGTTTAAGCTGATTCACTAGCAGATTCACCAGCTGATTCATTAGCAGATTCACCAGCTGATTCACTAGCAGATTCACCAGCTGATTCACTAGCAGATTCACCAGCTGATTCACTAGCAGATTCACCAGCTGATTCACTAGCAGATTCACCAGCTGATTCACTAGCAGATTCACCAGCTGATTCACTAGCATATTCACCAGCTGATTCATTAGCTGATTCTTAATTCTGAAATTGACTCCTAGTCATGATTTCCTCTTATTGTAGAAATATCTATAAGGGGTTGTGGCGCTGATCTGATAGTCCTTAACAACCATTGGGCTTTGCCCAGAAGGCATGCCCCTTGCCCATGAATTAAGAGCAATGAAAAAGTACTGGTTGTCCCAGGAGTCTCCGTCCAGCAGTCCAGATGAGTATCAGCCTCTAATCCCTGTTCTAAGGGAGAGAGTGTAAAAGTCCTGAACCCTCATCTGTTTCACAGCTGGGCGGCCCTCTCCACTCAAGCCGACCCACATGATGTAATCACGGCTGGGTGACGTCACGTGTGTCAGAAAGGGGTAGTGATTGCACTCTTGAGGCCTCCCACATCTGTCACAGCTGCCCTGCTCCTGTGCCACTGCCAGGCTCTAAGCCCTACTAAGAAGAGAGGAGGGGTTCTCCCCAGTCCTTTCTGTCATGTGCAAGTAACGAGGGAGGGATAACTAAGATTATTTCAGCTGATCTTAAATCAGATTCTGGAAGCATTTAAACTGATTCTGATATAGAGGGATTCTATCTAAATCCATAGTAGGATCTACATACATACATAATCAACTTTGGCATTACTCTCGTGCCCTTCTCTCAAAATAGCTCTTCCTAGTACTGTACAATCATAATATGGAATGTTGTGCTGATGGCATACTCCATACTCTAACTGCTGTTGTTTGGTTACAGTAAGGCGAGGACTTTAAAGGGATATCTTTACTTCATGTCCTTACTCAGTGTTTCCTCCTCAGTGGTTGCTGTCAAAGTTGTTATAGTCCAAGTGCTGTTTAAGAACATACTCATCTCACACATCAACATGATATTAGACATCCACATGATAAAGGACATTGAACTGTGCTTGTTGTCCACAGTACCATCGTTCTGGGGGCTAGTGAATTCCGCCTGGAACCTGTGTTCCATGGGAAAGAGGCAGTCGCCGGTCAACGTCGAGACCAGTCACATGATCTTTGACCCCTTCCTCACCCCTCTACGTCTCAACACAGGCGGACGCAGCAAGGTAAGAAGATTGTGGAACGCCTGATCTTGAACTCACTGATGACTCTTGAGCTTGTAGATCTGAAGGGCATCAGGTCTAAAACTTCAGGAGACGTTGATAATCTGCAGGCTATTATTGGATTCCAGTTGTGCGTGTTCATATTATATTTATAATGTGTAATGAGGACTAGTATGCTCAGCCATCATCAAAACAAGGTGTTCTGTTTACAGAATAAACATTTATAGATTTATAGTATGAAGTAACATCAAATTTCTTCTCAGAATTCTTTAGACTACACAGACAGGGTGAATTTTCTGAATGCCTCTAGCAACACCCCCGCTATCTAGCCCCATGGCTCTCCTTTAGTTGTACATCATGCTCTGCTTTCACAGTTGCCTTCTGAATCTCTCCCATCCCGATCCCATCAAATGACCCATATAGCAGATAGTATTTATTGTAGGATTTCACTAACATTATCAAAGGGTGTTGGCAGGATGCCCCAAGCTCAAGCTGCAAGCTGGGGACAAGGGGGCATGACCATCGTTCACCACAGGGCATAAAGTCCACTAGGGAATAGGGGAAATCACTAATCATGTAAAATGAGAACGACAACAGAATTACAAGCAGTACTGTAGTTCAAATGGGGACAAAACTATTACCGAGCCTATTTGATGCAATTACATTTTATTTATGTATCTTTTGGTTCTTTGCAGTGTTGTGTAAGAATGAAAATTGACTTACTGTAAGGTATGTGGTGGCCATTTTTCAGAGGACAAAAGCCTTTGATCAAGACAGTCCACCTCCCCCACACCCCTCCCCCAACATTTGGTTCCCATGAATAGTACTCTCATTTTGTTAGAATCAGAAAAATACCACAAGGAGCCAGGGAGGATTGGCAAAGAACAGTACATGTAAGAGAGGGTTAAATTCTCTTTGTAAGTCTTGTTTTATGATTAATGCTAGTGTGCATCTGCTGAGCGAGAGCGCAGAGAGCTGGGCCATCTGTGCTGGCGTGTGTCTGTGGGAGGACTGTGGGAGAGGGGACAAATGAAGTTAGCAAGGATGTTTTTACATTCGCCACAGCTCGTCTACTCGATACTCCCAGATATATGCCCATCAACAGATGGACATGTTTACTCTCCCAGTTAATTGCCTCTTTTCCTGCAGCTATTTATTGAGATGTATACACTATTTTAGTTTGAAATATTGTCATGTGCCATTTACACACTACATACAGCACCACACACCAACGAACTCAGCTCACACACAAGTAGAATAGATGTTATTCCTGATTAACATTGAGCTTGGATTTACAGCTTGATGAAAGGCGGTTGCTTGAAAAAGGTGGTGGTGTAAATTAATTTCCATCTTGTTATTAAGCACTTGGGATGTTAGACCTTGTGGAGGAGTCTTACTTTACCACAGAAAACTTCAGACGGAGAGAGATGTTCAGGTGGAGGGGATGCTGAGATTCTGAGGAAACTGTTTTGTAAAGACATTTAACTGTTGGAGAAAGTGTGAAATATACTTGTTATGGTCAAAGATCAAACGATAAGATGCAGTTGCTGCACTCCAAAAACTGCACTTTTACAGAAGTGTATTTTTTCACTTCACTTGAATATTAGGGAAATATTTTCAACTTGTATGCTCAGGCAGCGACTGAATAGCAATTTGCATTTTAGATACTTGATTAAGACAATTAATCCGAAGAAGCGATTTAGTGTGGCAATCTTTGTCAAGACAAAAGACAACATGAAACTGTGGTGATAAGCCTTTGCTTGATAAATGGTTCTGTTCACAGCATCTTTGAATTGACTTCAACGTGTTGACATTTAGTAATAATTTGGATGCTGCGACAGTCAATAGCAGGACATTAGTCATTTCCTATCTCACTTGCTCCCATGTTGTCCACAAAGCCATACTCACTCGCACACACTGTCACCAAATTCACTCATGAAGACGTAGTTTCTCATTAACTTACCCTAGTAAAGCTCAAACAGTTGCTCATAGAAAACATTTAGTAGGCAACAAGTTGGCATTTTGCAAAGCACCCATGAGGAAAACTGTCAGTCGGGAAATGTCATTCCTTTGAAAATATTGGTGCAATTATACAGCATAACCAATTTCATGTAATGTAATTCAGGGCTAGAATATCCTTATTCTTTTGTTTATCCAGAAAATGGACAGCCTGCTATTACCATGAGACAAGTTTGAGATGAGATAAAAGTTACCTTAGTTCCTTTCGAAAGTTGAAGGACTTCAATGTCCTCAGTCTGTCACAGCTTCAATTATGTTCAAATCCCAGACTTTGAATCCTCAAGGAAGGGAGGGAGTACAAAGTGGCTTAGGAGTGACAGAGACTAAAATTTAAGTAAGGTGGGTGAGGTGAGTGTTGAGTCAAGTAACAGGAGGATTCATCATTCTGACAGGCTTCACATGGAGTGTCACCACTTAAAGACATGCTCCGGAACTTTGGTGACTCATTCCTACATTGCAGTGCCTTTTAGACCTTTTTGTATTCTACCAGTTTGACTTTCAGAAAAACATATTGGTCAAACTCAGGCACTTATTTTTATTTGGTGCACTTTCCAACCTGTTAGGTGCATAATCCTAACAGGGCGGAAATTTTGAGCCTAAATTACACATAGCTCTGTGAGTGAGCAAGATTGAGTTAGCATAAAGAGATTAAGGGTCTCACTGTTCAGTAAGAATAGGACCAAGGCAAGATTCATTCCATCAGCCATAGGGCTACTGAACAGTGGGACATAGGACAGATGCAAGATGCTGAACAGTGGGACATAGGACAGATGCAGGATGCTGAACAGTGGGACATAGGACAGATGCAGGATGCTGAACAGTGGGACATAGGACAGATACAGGATGCTGAACAGTGGGACATAGGACAGATGCAGGATGCTGAACAGTGGGACATAGGACAGATGCAGGATGCTGAACAGTGGGACATAGGACAGATGCAGGATGCTGAACAGTGGGACATAGGACAGATGCAGGATGCTGAACAGTGGGACATAGGACAGATGCAGGATGCTGAACAGTGGGACATAGGACAGATGCAGGATGCTGAACAGTGGGACATAGGACAGATGCAGGATGCTGAACAGTGGGACATAGGACAGATGCAGGATGCTGAACAGTGGGACATAGGACAGATGCAGGATGCTGAACAGTGGGACATAGGACAGATGCAGGATGCTGAACAGTGGGACATAGGACAGATGAAAGATGCTGAACAGTGGGACATAGGACAGATACAGGATGCTGAACAGTGGGACATAGGACAGATGAAAGATGCTGAACAGTGGGACATAGGACAGATGCAGGATGCTGAACAGTGGGACATAGGACAGATGCAGGATGCTGAACAGTGGGACATAGGACAGATACAGGATGCTGAACAGTGGGACATAGGACAGATGCAGGATGCTGAACAGTGGGACATAGGACAGATGCAGGATGCTGAACAGTGGGACATAGGACAGATGCAGGATGCTGAACAGTGGGACATAGGACAGATGCAGGATGCTGAACAGTGGGACATAGGACAGATGCAAGATGCTGAACAGTGGGACATAGGACAGATGCAGGCCCAATACACGGCCGGTCAGTAGGCCGCAGAGACTTTGAATATGTGGAAATGTAAATGTGTGACTTGTGTACTAACTTTCCAGTTTTTTGTACTGCATGTAGTATATTGTGTTGTGTTTGTGTATTTATATTCTGGCGTCACAGAATGAATTTCCATTTAAATGTACAATAAAGTATATCATATCGTAATGGTGAACACTTGAACAGGATTAAATAAAATTATAATAAATACAATGATCATGGAAGAAAGTTATTGAGAGAGAATTTAACTAGGACTATAAAATAATGAAAAAATATACAAATTATACAAAAGTACTGAGAATCCCTTTAACAAAGATGTTTAGGGGTTGTCTGAGGTCCACACAACATTCAAACAGACACCATGAAAAGGGAATTTAGAAAACACACTTTATTGGCAGAGATGTTTTAGCATATTTTGTCTTTCATGTTGCAAAATGATGGTTAACCAGCCAAAGAGGGAGCTACGGGTGCGCTTCTCGTGGATGATTTTGTGAGGATTTCTGTGTACCTATTTCGCGTGTTGTAAGTCGCTCTGGATAAGAGCGTCTGCTAAATGACTTAAATGTAATGTAATGTAACCTTACTGTGTTGGCGGAGCAAGTAACATGCATTCCGTTATTTTATGGCTTATATTTCTCCTGGAAGTTGATGAATAACACCCGGGGACACGGCAAAAACGCCTACATCCACACTAAAAAAGTGTTCAAAAGGCATTTCCTTTCAAGATCCAAATGTTTGTGTTTTTAAGGTAAAGGATACCTGACCTTATATTTCAAGTCTTTGGAATCCACATTTTAAACTAAATTATTTCCTGGGGACAGAAAATGCACCGCATAGTAGGAATTATTTTTTAAACCTACATCTTTGGGCTGGATGTGTCAATATGTAGTTCATAAACGCATAATCTATGAGCAGAATTACCATCTTACCTGAATTATCCACGAAATCCATAGTTGAAAGCAACTGTTTTTCTGGAAGCTGTGTTTCACCATTTTCCCTACATTTGCCCCCTAAGCAATTTGAGTTCAACCAATGAGCTTCAGCCCCTCGCCATATGAGTGACAGCTAGCAAGATGCACTCGATGCCACACAGCAGAGCTAGAGCAAGAGCAATGACGTGGTGCACGTATCTGCAGTACATCATTTTCGGGGTCCTCTTTTGCCTCGTGAGTGCTACTTTCAGAACTACTGGCTAAACAGTATACAAAAGTACTGAGAATCCCTTTATGCTCAAAGGGGTATTCAATGTCTGCTTTTTTATTTATTTTTACCCATTTACCAATAGGTGCCCTTCTTCATTGACAAAAAAAGGACAATTAAATCCATTTGAATCCCACTTAGTAACACAACAAAATGTGGAAAGTCAAGGGGTGTGAATACTTTCTGAAGGCACTGTAGAACCTATCTCTCAAGCCCGAGGGACAGTCCACTGTACAGCAGAGGGGAAAAGTTTCACCTAACCTGATACAAAACAAATTTCAAATTAAAATCAAATGTCCCCAAAATGTAAGCCCTCAATATTTGGACTCAATTCAATGAAGCAGAACAGCAATTAGTCCCAAGCCTTTTTAACTCAATGAAGCTTGGGGGGATTTTTGCTCATGGTAAGCAGCTTTTATGCTCTGTTTGGGAATGCTTAATGCGGACAGCAAAATCGGTAAATCCCTCAACAGGAGTGTTATTGTGTCAGCTCCTCCTCTAGCATGACTTTACGTCCAAATACATTGCATTCAAGGTAGCTAGAGCATTGTGCGTTGTCATAATCAATGATCATTGTGAATCTGAATGGAATTGAGGTTCATCTGCAGAATTTCTGCCTGTTAGGTAGGCCTAGTCTGTGGTGTCAATGAGACAGCACAGAATGGAGAGCATTTGAAAGATGCTACTCTTAATAAATTGAAGTTATGTTAAGAGATTTCATTTGGTTTGATTGAGTGGCCACGTGACCATACCCGGCCAGTATAAAAGCACCGATTTAGAGTATAGTCGGTCGCTACACAAGATGAATACAGTAACTGAAAAACATCTGCTGCTATAAAAAAAAAATCATTACCCTGTGAAAAAATGTAATATGACCTAAAATCTGTCTGCAACTATTTTAATATATATATATATATACAGTACCAGTCAAAAATGTGGACACACTTACTCATTCAAGGTACTCATTCTGTACCTTAAATGCACTGTTAAGTGGGTACTCTAAATGTTCTTATTATATCTTTGTCTATCAGATTTTAATGCACCACTGTTATCAGAAGGATTTTGAAGGCTGTTTGGTGAACCGTAGGTGTATTTAGTGAAAATATATTTTCATGACAAAGCAAGCCAGCTACATTATCACATCCCAAAGGGCCTCATCACATTTGTTTGCTTACTAGCCAGTAGAGATTATATCATCCCCAAAACAGAACCTACAACTCCGAACCCATATTGCCGTCTTCTCATGCACAAAGTATTGGCCCCAGTACCAGCTCAGTGCCAGCTCAGTGCCTGTTGAGTGCTTCTTTTGCCTAGTAATTAGAATAGGTGTCAGTGGAAGATTTGGTATTATACATAACACTGTTGAGGAATTGAATTAATGTTCAGCTCTCACCATTTTGCTCATTTGATTACATGCATTATGCACTAAGAGGGAGTAGAACGGGCCCCTGTTTAAAGGGCTATTAAAAAAACATGTCAAGTGAAATATATTGCTTTTCATACTTCATTTAATCATCGGCAGTATTTGTTGTATATATTTTTCAGTATTTCTTTGTCTCTGAATAAATTAACTAAGTGGATCACCCTATGATGAATGACTCCATCAAGATCTACACGGGCATAACACTGAACTCCCTCCATTCACTTTTTCTCCTTACCTCCCTCTCATTTCATTATAAGTCTTGATGTTATCCTAGTTTTATATGAAAGAATGGAACAAAGCTTTGAAGGTCTTCCTTTACCTGTTGGGCATTTCGATGTGTCACTTAAAACAACGTGAGAGTTGGTTTCTCAGTTTATTATTCATTTCACCTGCTTCCTTAATGAGATGAGACTTGGAAGATGATTTTCTATTTTTTTATTTTAATCCACCTTTTAAAAACCTAATTTACTGCAGGCCTACAGCCAATCCCAAATTATTATTCTGTGATTAGGAGCCTGAAGAATATTATAATTTTACATTGCAGTAATGGGAAGGTGCAATTTCTTTTTCTATCCATAATGGAAATGATAAAGAATTACACTGAACAAAAAGAGATACTGTGGTGAGACCGTTCATCCGCCACCATCACCTCATGTTTCAGCATGATAATGCACAGCCCCATGTTGCAAGGATCTGTACACAATTCCTGGAAGCTGAAAATGTCCCAGTTCTTCCATGGCCTGCATACTCACCAGACATATCACCCGTTGAGCATGTTTGGGATGCTCTGGATCGACGTGTACAACAGTGTGTTCCAGTTCCCTCCAATATCCAGCAACTTCACACAGTCATTGAAGAGGAGTGGGACAACATTTCACATGCCACAATCAACAGCCTGATCAACTCTATGCGAAGGAGATATGTCGTTCATGAGGCAAATGGTGGTCACACCAAATACTGACTGGTTTTCTGATCCACAACCCTACCTATTTTTAAGGTATCTGTGACCAACAGATGCATATCTGTATTTGCAGTCATGTAAAATCCATAGATTAGGGCCTAATTTATTTATTTTAATTTACTGATTTTCCTTATATGAACTGTAACTCAGTAAAATCTTAGAAATTGTTGCATGTTGCGTTTATATTTTAGTTCAGTGTATTAACATGAGTTATCTCCATTTCCTCTTCTGTAGAGGTCTCTCAGGTGAGAAACTTGCCCCCCTTCTCTTTTAACACATCCACCACACCTCACTTGACTCCTCTCTGTGCAGATGGGAGGCACCATGTACAACACAGGGCGCCACGTGTCGCTGCGGCCAGACAAGGCTCACCTGGTGAACATCTCCGGTGGGCCTCTGGGTTACAGTCACCGGCTGGAGGAGATCCGCCTGCACTTCGGCAGCGAGGACGGCCAGGGCTCGGAGCACCTGCTCAATGGACAGTCCTTCCCTGCAGAGGTGAGAGGGAACGAGCCAATGAGCCGAGAGGGATTATCTTTATCTTTGTTGTGTCTATAAACAATCCAATCCACTGAAAGTTGCTTTCATTAGACTAAGAGCTCAATTCAATCAAACGTGCATTACAGTAAAGGCTTCACTGCTTTACACAGCCCTACTGAGGCTGGTTTGTGTGGAAGATTTCCTCAAACAATGGATAATGATAAAATATGCTGGACTACCTCTATCACTCAGTCCATTAATCACATGTACAGGGCCTTTGAAGGGTGGGGTAGAAGAGCATCAACAATCTGCATCCTAACAATGTAATTGAAGGCAGGATCGACAAATGGCAGTGGGTTTTTAGTGGCAGTGGGTTTTTTCAGTGGAGGAGGGCGATATTATAATGACAAAAAAGTAAAAGCAGTAAACTTATCGGGTGCCAAACTGAGTTTATCTGTCTCGATTTAAATTAGATTTGGCAAACACTTTCCAGTCCTTAATCACTATTTTTAAGTGAGGAAGATATGTTGCCAAAAGTAAGCGGCTGCCCAGATAATTAGAGCTAAATCCCGTTCTAAATTGGAACTCTACTGAGCAGATAAGTGTCAAAAGTAAAACATTCCTGAATTTCTTGAGTTTGTCTTCGAGTGAGGGTTGGATGGGTAAGATTAGTTTAATCTGACATAATGCTTTCATGTGCAAGACAAATTCACATTTCTATCTCACATGGGCTAACACCAGGAAATGAAGGGCTCACTGTTTGTTTTGTCTTTATCTTGCCTCACTTACAGGTGCAACTTATACACTACAACCAGGAACTCTATGCCAACTACAGTGAGGCAGCCAAGAGCCCCAATGGCATAGCAATTGTGTCCATATTTATAAAGGTCAGTTTGTGCTTGATGCAGACAATCTCCTTCTCTGTGGTGTTTTATTGTAGTGACAGTGGTCTTTATATTCAGAATCCCATGGGACTGTGCTGCGGATGCTGAATATTTTATGTTCCTTTACATCTCTTCCTTCTCAGATATCCGAGTCTCCAAATGTATTCCTGAATCGCATGCTGAACAGAGACACCATCACGAGAATAACATACAAACGTAAGCACCCTCAGGCATTTAAGATGTGTGGGTTTATGCACACACATTGTCAAATCTACAGGAGTCACAGATAGAATAGTAGTCAGTTCCATTTCTGGATCCGTCATAAAAAAGAATATCTAGCAACTGAATTAATTTGGCTAATTGGAAGGTTGCCAGAGATTGACTTAATCAGAGATTGAGTGAAATTCATTCCAACTTCTGAATTAATCAGCTACATTACCAATGTGATCCTCCTGGTTCAATAGATAAGATGTGTAACAATAGAAACTGCCCCTAACCCTGAGAGATGTTTGAGTCATCTCCTGTTTCTAACTGACAGAAATAACTCTGTGGCACTTTCAGAATGTCGAAACTTGGCATTCCTTTAAAGACAACAATTATGTAACATTGCTATAGTTAGTATTAACAGCCTCTACCCAAACTCTCTTTTATTTCAATTTTATGCTCTTCATTAAGTCTGGTTAATTTAATTTTCAGTCCTTTTTCATTAATTAAATTAAATTAAACGAATTACATTAAATAAATCACTAATCATCCTTTTATTTGTATCCCATTACTATAATAATTGGATGTTATACTGTATTACAAGTCCCTGCAGACCGGGAAGGTACTATCATTCGTCAAAACAGATGCAGTCACCCCCTTACTGAAGAAACCCAACCTTGACCTCTTATCCAACTACAGGCCCATCTCCAACCTCTTCCTATCAAAAGTACTGGAAAAAGTGATTGCAAACCAGCTTCAATCCCATCCGTCTTCCAATTAACTGATCAAGTTTTTCCAGTGAGGTTTCCAGTCCTTGCACAGCACCGAAACAGCTATGGTGAAAGTTACCAATGACCTACTGATGGCTGCAGAATCTAGATCACCTAGCCTCCCACTTCTCTTAGATCTCAGTGCTCTTTTGACACTGCTGACCACAACATCATCCTGCGGCATCAGAGAGCACACATCAGTCTCTGGAACTGCTCTGAACTGGTTCTCCTCTTACCTCTCCAATAGGAAGCAATACATCCCGATTGGATAGTCCAGATTGGTGGAGTCTACAGTCACATGCGGTGTCCCACAGGGGTCTGTTTTGCTTCCTATTCTGTTCCTAATCTACATGCTCCCTCTCAGCCAAATCCTCAGAGTCTATAACATCAACTTCCACTGCTGCGCTGACGATACCTAAGTATATATTTACATCAATCCGGACACCATCTCAGCCCTAGCAAAACTTGGCAGCTGCCTAGATGACATCAGGGCATGGATGAAAGAGAACTTCCTCCGGCTGAACAGCAGCAAGACTGAGGCTATGCTTATTGGGACACACAAGCAGGTCCCCAGTGCTGGAAACATCGGCCCTACTAGTGACGGTCAAGTCATCCATCTGTCCTCTGTCATCTCTAACCTGGAAGTTAAGTTTGATCCTTCTCTGTCATTTGATGCCCATATAAAACATATCTGCAAAACATAATTCTTCCATCGAAGAAACATTGCCGGGCTCAAACCATCGCTCTCCCAGCCAGATGCAGAGAAACTCGTCCACGCCTTCATCTTCTTCCAGATCGACTATGGCAATGCTCTGTTCGGGGGCCTTTCAACCAAATCACTTCAGAGGCTACAACTTCTCCAGAAGAGTCCTACCAGGACCAAGAAGTCAGCCCACATCACCCCCATCCTTGCTGAACTCCACTGGGTACCGGTCAACTATAAGATTGACTTTAAAATCCTCCTCCTAGTGTTTACAGCCTTGAATGGATTGAGTCCCACCTACATCAACGATATAATTTATATCAATGAGCCACCTCGCACTCTCCACTCCAGCAACTCACCACTTCTTCAAGTCCCCAAGACACGTCTCCGTACTATGGGGGACCGAGCCTTCTGCTCCTTTGCCCCTCGCCTATGGAATACACTCCCTGATCATTTGAGAGCCGCTCCATCAATCAGAGCTTTTAAAACGGGTCTTTAAACACATTTCTACATGTCTTTCTTATAAACCTAATCTGTATTTCTGTCTTTCTAATAGACCTAATCTGTCTTTCTGTCTTTCTTATAGACCTAATCTGTCTTTCTGTCTTTCTTATAGACCTAATCTGTCTTTCTGTCTTTCTTATAGACCTAATCTGTCTTTCTGTCTTTCTTATAGACCTAATCTGTCTTTCTGTCTTTCTTATAGACCTAATCTGTCTTTCTGTCTTTCGTATAGACCTAATCTGTCTTTCTGTCTTTCTTATAGACCTAATCTGTCTTTCTTATAGACCTAATCTGTCTTTCTTATAGACCTAATCTGTCTTTCTGTCTTTCTTATAGACCTAATCTGTCTTTCTGTCTTTCTTATAGACCTAATCTGTCTTTCTGTCTTTCTTATAGACCTAATCTGTCTTTCTTATAGACTTAATCTGTCTTTCTGTCTTTCTTATAGACCTAATCTGTCTTTCTGTCTTTCTTATAGACCTAATCTGTCTTTCTGTCTTTCTTATAGACCTAATCTGTCTTTCTGTCTTTCTTATAGACCTAATCTGTCTTTCTGTCTTTCTTATAGACCTAATCTGTCTTTCTGTCTTTCTTATAGACCTAATCTGTCTTTCTTATAGACCTAATCTGTCTTTCTTATAGACCTAATCTGTCTTTCTGTCTTTCTTATAGACCTAATCTGTCTTTCTGTCTTTCTTATAGACCTAATCTGTCTTTCTGTCTTTCTTATAGACCTAATCTGTCTTTCTGTCTTTCTTATAGACCTAATCTGTCTTTCTGTCTTTCTTATAGACCTAATCTGTCTTTCTGTCTTTCTTATAGACCTAATCTGTCTTTCTTATAGACCTAATCTGTCTTTCTTATAGACCTAATCTGTCTTTCTGTCTTTCTTATAGACCTAATCTGTCTTTCTGTCTTTCTTATAGACCTAATCTGTCTTTCTGTCTTTCTTATAGACCTAATCTGTCTTTCTGTCTTTCTTATAGACCTAATCTGTCTTTCTGTCTTTCTTATAGACCTAATCTGGAAAGTCCTTTTAGCAACTACCCTACTATTACTATTTCCTGCCTTGATTTGTTTTTATTGTAGTTTTTATTTTATTATCATTACTTTTTGCCTCAGCTTTGAGAAAGCACTGTAATGAAAAGCGCTATACAAATTAAATGTGTTATTATTATTCTGTAATACAGTGTATAAAGTGTTGAGGATGGTACAATATGAATCTGATTACCTCTGTTTTGGTCCACCTCCAGATGACGCATTCTTACTCATGGGGCTCAACATAGCAGATCTATATCCAGACACTATACGTTTTATAACATACGAGGGCTCCATGACTATCCCACCCTGCTTCGAGACAGCCACCTGGATCCTCATGAACAAACCTGTGTACGTCACACAGATGCAGGTAACTCACCCTCGATCATAGACTCAATAATAACATTAACTCATGTTAGCCAGAAGTTACTTGATAGTTGGCCGTATTTTAGACTGTAGATTCTTTACCATAAACCTTATCTGTCCAACTTTCTCTCACTCCATCTGTTTAGATGCATTCTCTGCGACTGCTAAGTCAGAATGAGCCATATAAGATATTCCTCAGTATGAGTGACAACACGCGGCCCGCCCAGCCTCTCCTACAGCGCTGTATCCGCACCAACATCAACTTCAGCAAGCAGGGCCGGGACTGCCCCAACAACCGTGCCCTGAGGCCCCAGTATCGAGGTGTGTCTGAACGCATGTGTTTAGGATCTTTATTCAATCAACAAGGTTACTTGAAACTTTCCGGTAAAATTCAGGTATTGGTAAAAACAGACTGTGAGAAAGAAATTTGTCATAGTAATATAAACTGCACATACTGTATTCTGAAACCGGTTTGTGTTTTTAGAAATGCAATATATACACTCAGTGACCAGTTTATTAGGTACACCACCCCATTCACAGAAAATGGTTCGCTCCTACAAACAGTGGCATCGAGGCATTCAGTTAATGTTCGATTAAACATTAGAATGGGCAAAACCAGTGACCTAAGCGACTGAGCGTGGTATGATCGTCGGTACCAGGTGCGTCGGTTACAGTATCTCAGAAACATCCGGCCTCCTGGGCTTTTCACGCATGATAGTGTCTAGGGTTTACCGAGAATGGTGTGACAAACAAAAATATCCAGTCAGCTGCAGTCCTGTGGGCGAAAATAGCTTGTTGATGAGAGAGGTTGAAGGATAATGGCAAGAATCGTGCAAGCTAACAGGCTGGCCACAAATAGGTAAATAACATTGCAGTACAACAGTCGTGTGCAGAAAGGGATTGCAGCAGACAACCACACCGGGTTCCACTCCTATCAGCTAAAAACAAGAAGAAGCGGCTCCAGTGGGCACGTGATCACAAACACTGGACAATTGAGGAGTGGAAAAACATTGCCTGGTCCGACAAATCCCGGTTCCTGTTGTGTCATGCTGATGGCAGAGTCAGGCTTTGGCGTAAGCAGCATGAGTCCATGGCCCCATCCTGCCTGGTGTCAACGATACAGGTTGGTGGCGGTGGTGTATGGTGTGGGGAATGTTTTCCTTGCACACATTAGGTCCCTTGATACCAATTGAGCGACGTTTACATGCCTTGAGGAATTCAGGCTGTTCTGGAGGCAAAGGGGGGTCCGACCCAGTACCAGATGGGTGTACCTAATAAACTATGTTTTCTCAGTCTTCTATAGTTCTGAGATGTCTATAGAGAAATGCCTCGTCCCTCAAAATGAACAGGTTCTTTGTAGGTTCTATGTCTCAAGCATTGCCTTTGTGTTTCCAGTTCAAGCAGTTCATGCTAACCTCCACATCTCTTTGTTCTCTTTCCAGTAAACCAGTGGCTTCTGAAGTAGGAAAAAGATGAACATGCTGTACAATACAACAGGATAAAAACTAAATATGGGATCCTGATTCTCAAGACTTTATTTGAATGTGGAAATACTACATTATCAGCAGAGGCTGTTTTTTGAATATGTTTGAGATTGCAAAGTAAGACAAGTAAAGATTGAAAAGTGTAACTTTTAAGGCTGCACAAATGTAATTCTTTTACAGAGCTTATGGAAATGGGCTGTATAGAAATTCAGCAGGCTCCGCCATTTACTGACCTCTGCAGTGGAGACAATGAGGACCTCTTTTATGACATCATCACCAACATCAGATTCACTTGAGTACCCAAAGATTCCAAAGGACCAACACTTCTTGAAATTAGCTAAATGTAATCACAGATACAACCATCAGATCTAACAACAAGCTAAGAATCTGAATATGATAAGAGGGTGCTCCTGGTGATGAAAGCTTCTACATAAACATGTCACAAGCAAAAGGTGTACTGAATAAATGTCACAAATGCAGAAACTTTTCCTGACCATGTGACCTAACCAGGAAAAACTCTGGATCCCAGTAAAACACCAGGGCACGAGATATTCCTGTTCAGGCCACATAGTCAGGAAACACTCCTAGCCATAGACTTGGTAGATCCAGTATTTTATACTGTATTTGCTAAACTTTTCAAGCCATTTTGGGCCATTTGCCCTTTCTCTGTTTAATTGTTTACAATTTCATTCACTCTGTTTATTTCAATGATAGCAGCCCAATTAACATGTTTCAGAGAATTATCTAAGATAAAATATCACTTTACATAAGGCCTATATAGTATATGCTGTTTAAGAATTGTATATTGTCTAGCACTGAATAGAGCATGGGACGTGATTTGTCTGCAAATTCTTTAAGCAGTCACAAGGCATTCCTTATCAATTATTTATCCTCATTTTCAATTCAGAGCTGTGTATGGCGTTACAGGCAATGTGGGTTTGTGTGTGTGCGCGCATGTGTACATGACTGTATGTGTGTGTGTGTGTGCGCTCTCTCCTGGGAATTGTATTTCTCATTAAATAGGGTAAATCTTCTCGTTTTGTGGCAACGAAACAAATACAATTGTATTTGTCACATGCGTCAAATACAACAACAGGTCTACAGTGATGCTTACTAACAATCTCTTTCCCACCGATGCAGAGTAAAACAATAAGATAAAGACACAAGAGAAATAAAACACAATAATGAAGCTAAATAAAGGAAGTACCAATATACCATATCAATGTGCAGGGGTACGAGGTAGTTGAGGTAAGTATATACAGTGCCTTCAGAAAATATTCACACCCGTTGACAAAGTAAGATTTATATGAATTGAATTGTAATTTTTTGTAAACGATCTAAACAAAATAGTTTAATGTCAAAATGGAAGAAAAATTTTCATTTTTATTTTTAATTAAATGGAAGATAAAACACAAAGTATTCAACCCCTTGAGTCAATACATGTTAGAATCACCTTTGGCAGCGATTACAGATGTGAGTCTTTCTGGGTAACTCTAAGAGCTTTACACACCTGGATTGTACAATATTTGCACTTTATTCTTTTTACAATTCTTCAAGCTCTGGTTATTGGTCTTTGCTAGACAGCCATTTTCAAGTCTTGCCATAGATTTTTTTGCCAATTTAAGTCAACTTTAACTAGGACACTCATGAACATTCAATGTCGTCTTGGTAAGCAACTCCAGTGTATAACTGGCCTAGTGTTTAGGTTATTGTGCGGCTGAAAGGTGAATATGTCTCCCAGTGTCTGTTGGAAAGCTTAGCTCTATTCCTTTATTTAAATTTTTTTAAACTCCTTAGTCCTTGCCAATGACAACCATACCCTCAACATGATGCAGCCAACTTCATGCTTGAAAATACGGAGATTGTTAGTCAGTGATGCTTTGTATTCAGGACAAAAAGTTAATTTCTTTGCCACATTTTTTTGCATTATTACTTTATTGCAAACAGGATGCATGTTTTGGAATATGTGTATTCTGTACATGCTTCCGTCTTTTCACTCTGTAATTTAGGGTAGCATTGAGGAGTAACTACAATATTGTTGATACGTCCTCAGTTTTCTCCTATCACAGCCATTAAACTCTGTTTTAAAATCCCCATTGGCCTCATGGTGAATTCCCTGAGCGGTTTCCTTCCTCTCCGGAAACTGAGTTGGGAAGTACGCCAGTATCTTTGTAGTGACTGGGTGTATTAATACACTATCAAAATTGTAATTAATAACTTCACCATGCTCAAAGGGATATTCAATGTGTGCTTTTTAATTTTTTACCCATTTACCAATAGGCGCCCTTCTTTGTGAGGTATTGGAAAATACCTTTGTGGTTGAATCTGTGCTTGAAATTCACTGCTTGACTGGGGGACCCAGATAATTGTATGTGTGGGTTACAGAGATGAAGTAGTCATTTAAAAAATCATGTTAAACACTATTATAGCACACCGAGTCCATGCGACTTATTATGTGACTTGTTAAGCACATTTGTACTCCTGAACTTATTTAGGCTAGCCATAACAAAGGGGTTGAATATTTATATTGAAGCGACTTCAGCTTTTCATTTTTTCTTAATTTGTAAAAATGTATAAAAACATAATTCCACTTTGACATTATGGGGTGTTGTGTAGTAGGTGTGAATAATTTCTGAATGCACTGTACATGTAGGCAGGGTTAAAGTCACTAGACATCAGGATAGATAATAATAAGAGTAAAAAAAACTAAGTAGCAGCAGCATATATGATGAGTGTACACTCTTAGAAAAAAGGGTTACAAAGGGGTTATTTATGGAGGGATAGGGTTCTACCAAGAACCGTTCTGATCTAAAGAACCCTATTTGGAAGACAAGGGTTCTTTTGTAAGGCAAAGGGTTCTACCTAGAACCTTTAACATCCTGAGAACCGTTTTGGGAAGAAAGGGTTATTTGATGATTCTTTGGAAGACAAGAAGGATTCTTTGGAAGGCAAGAAGGGTTCTACATAAAACCATACATAATATTTCCCAGTTTGTTTTACTGTATTATCTGTGTTTTTGCAGGTACATTGATTGGTTGATTAATTTCATGCTACACAAAGATAAATAACATACAGTTTTCTGAAATAATACAATCTGTTAGTAATTGGATTTATTGCACCCGTAACTGAGATGGCTGTTCCAGTTTAGATGATTGAGATAGTCTCAGTATTCAATCTTCCATAACCTGACAGTCATTCTGAATGCAGGTTGTGGGTGATTTAACAATTCCACTTGTTGGATATACTAAGTGGCTTGATTCCAATAGGAATTACACATCACTTTGCAAGCCAGCATAATGTGACTTGCAGGCCTGATGTGGCCTGTAACCAGGAGTTTCCTAACACCACTGTTGGGGTATAACTAGGCCCCAAAAGAAAGGCCTTGTGATATGTAATGTATTATCATAGATCATTTGATTTTAAAGGCTAATAAGGTTGGTGGAATTGTTTATAGAGGGTTCTAGGTAGAACCCTGCACGGGTTTCTTTGAAGAACTCTATGGGGACAAACTGAAGAACTCTATATGTTTCTACCTAGCACCTTTTTTCTGAGTGTATGTGTACATGTGTGAAAGTGTGTGTTTGTGTGTCTTTGTGTGAGAGTGTCAGTGTGAGTGTGTGGATCAAGTCCTGTGAGAGTGCAAAATAGTGCAGTGCAGATAGTCCGGGTAACCATTGGATAGCTATTCAACTGTCTTATTCTTGGGGATACAGTGCCTTCGGAAAGTATTCAGACCCTTTGACTTTTTCCACGTTTTGTTACGTTACAACCTTTACAACCCTCTCTCGGAGCTCCAAGGACAATTCCTTTGACCTCGTGGCTTTGTTTTTGCTCTGACATGCACTGTCAACTGTGGGACATTATATAGACAGGTGTGTGCCTTTCCAAATCATGTCCAGTCAATTGAATTTACCACAGATGGACAACAATCAAGTTGTAGAAACATCTCAAGGATGATCAATGGAAACAGGATGCACCTGAGTTCAATTTCAGTCTCATAGCAAAGGGGCTGAATACTTACGTAAATAAGGTATTTCTGTTTTTTATTTGTAATAAATTAGCAAAAATGTCTAAAAACCTGTTTTCGCTTTGTCATTATGTGGTATTGTGTGTAGATTGCTGAGAAAAAAATATTAAATCCATTTCAGAATAAGGCCATAATGTAACAAAATGTGGAAAAAGTCAAGGGGTCTGAATACTTTCCGAAGGCACTGTAGAAGCTGTCTCTGAGCCTGTTGGTCCAAGACCCGATTCTCTGGTACCGCTTGCTGGACGGTAGCAGAGAGACCGTCCATGGTTTGGGTGGCTGAAGTCTGTCTAAACACAATATCATACATGTACTGTTTCTGTATGATAATACCACTATGCCTAAAGATATATATATATATATATATATATATATATACAGTGGGGCAAAAAAGTATTTAGTCAGCCACCAATTGTGCAAGTTCTCCCACTTAAAAAGATGAGAGAGGCCTGTAATTTTCATCATAGGTACACTTCAACTATGACAGACAAAATGAGAAACAAAATCCAAAAAATCACATTGTAGGATTTTTAATGAATTTATTAGCAAATTATGGTGGAAAATAAGTATTTGGTCAATAACAAAAGTTTATCTCAATACTTTGTTATATACCCTTTGTTGGCAATGACAGAGGTCAAACGTTTTCTGTAAGTCTTCACACACTGTTGCTGGTATTTTGGCCCATTCCTCCATGCAGATCTCCTCTAGAGCAGTGATGTTTTGGGGCTGTTGCTGGGAAACACGGACTTTCAACTCCCTCCAAAGATTTTCTATGGGGTTGAGATCTGGAGACTGGCTAGGTCATTCCAGGACCTTGAAATGCTTCTTACGAAGCCACTCCTTCGTTGCCCGGGCGGTGTGTTTGGGATCATTGTCATGCTGAAAGACCCAGCCACGTTTCATCTTCAATGCCCTTGCTGATTGAAGGAGGTTTTCACTCAAAATCTCACGATACATGGCCCCATTCATTCTTTCCTTTACACGGATCAGTCGTCCTGGTCCCTTTGCAGAAAAACAGCCCCAAAGCATGATGTTTCCACCCCCATGCTTCACAGTAGGTATGGTGTTCTTTGGATGCAACTCAGCATTCTTTGTCCTCCAAACACGACGAGTTGAGTTTTTACCAAAAAGTTATATTTTGGTTTCATCTGACCATATCAAGTTTATTTTATTTTATATAGCCCTTCGTACATCAGCTAATATCTCGAAGTGCTGTACAGACACCCAGCCTAAAACCCCAAACAGCAAGCAATGCAGGTGTAGAAGCACGGTGGCTAGGAAAAACTCCCTAGAAAGGCCAAAACCTAGGAAGAAACCTAGAGAGGAACCAGGCTATGAGGGGTGGCCAGTCCTCTTCTGGCTGTGCTGGGTGGAGATTATAACAGAACTATGCCAAGATGTTCAAAATGTTCATAAGTGACAAGCATGGTCAAATAATAATCATGAATAATTTTCAGTTGGCTTTTCATAGCCGATCATCAAGAGTTGAAAATAGCAGGTCCGGGACAGGTGGCGGTTCCATAACCGCAGGCAGAACAGCTGAAACTGGAATAGCAGCAAGGCCAGGTGGACTGGGGACAGTCCACCTGATTGACATTCTCCCAATCTCCTTCTGGATCATCCAAATGCTCTCTATCAAACTTCAGACGGGCCTGGACATGTACTGGCTTAAGCAGGGGGACACATCTGGCACTGCAGGATTTGAGTCCCTGGCGGCGTAGTGTGTTACTGGTGGTAGGCTTTGTTACTTTGGTCCCAGCTCTCTGCAGGTCATTCACTAGGTCCCCCCGTGTGGTTCTGGGATTTTTGCTCACCGTTCTTGTGATCATTTTGACCCCACGGGGTGAGATCTTGCGTGGAGCCCCAGATCGAGGGAGATTATCAGTGGTCTTGTATGTCTTCCATTTCCTAATAATTGCTCCCACAGTTGATTTCTTCAAACCAAGCTGCTTACCTATTGCAGATTCAGTCTTCCCAGCCTGGTGCAGGTCTACAATTTTGTTTCTGGTGTCCTTTGACAGCTCTTTGGTCTTGGCCATAGTGGAGTTTGGAGTGTGACTGTTTGAGGTTGTGGACAGGTATCTTTTATACTGATAACAAGTTCAAACAGGTGCCATTAATACAGGTAACGTGTGGAGGACAGAGGAGCCTCTTAAAGAAGAAGTTACAGGTCTGTGAGAGCCAGAAATCTTGCTTGTTTGTAGGTGACCAAATACTTATTTTCCACCATAATTGGCAAATAAATTCATTAAAAATCCTACAATGTGATTTTCTGGATTTTTTTTCCTCATTTTGTCTGTCATAGTTGAAGTGTACCTATGATGAAAATTACAGGCCTCTCTCATCTTTTTAAGTGGGAGAACTTGCACAATTGGTGGCTGACTAAATACTTTTTTGCCCCACTGTATATATATATATATACTGAACACAAATATAAACACAACATGTAAAGTGTTGGTCCCATGTTTCATGAGCTGAAATAAAAGATCCCAGAAATGTTCTAAACGTACAAAAAGCTTTTTTCTCAAATTTTATGCACAAATGTGTTTACATCCTGTTAGTGAGTTTTTCTCCTTTGCCAATATAATCCATCCACCTGCCAGGTGTGGCATATCAAGAAGCTGATTAAACTGTATGATCATTGCACAGGTGCACCTTGTGCTGGGGACATTAAAAGGCCACTCTAAAATGTGCAATTTTGTCACACAACACAATGCCACAGATGTCTCAAGTTTTGAGGGAGCATGCAATTAGCATGCTGAATGCAGGAATGTCCACCAGAGCTGTTGCCAGAGAATTTAATGTTAATTTCTCTGCCCTAAGCAGCCTCCAAAGTTGTTTTAGAGAATTTAGCAATACGTCCAACTAGCCTCACAACCGCAGACCACGTGCAACCACGTCAGCACAGGACCTCCACATCTGGCTTCTTCACATGTGGGATCGTCTGAGACCAGCCACCCGGACAACCCTATGAAACTATGGGTTTGCACAACAGAAGAAGTTCTGCACAAACTGTCCAAAACGGTCTCAAGGAAGCTCATCTGCATGCTCGTACTCACCAGGGTCTTGACCTGACTGCAGTTCAGCGTCGTAACCGACTTCAGAGGGCAAATGCTCACCTTCGATGGCCACTGGCACGCTTGAGGAGTGTGCTCTTCACGGATGAATCCCGGTAGACGGCAGATGAATCCCGGGTAGACGGCAGACACTGTATGGTGTCGTGTGGGCGAGCGCGGATGTCAACATTGTGAACAGAGTGCTCCATGGTGGCGGTGGGATTATGTCCCAGTAGGCATAAACTACGGACAATGAACACAATTCCATTTTATCAATGGCAATTTGAATGCAGAGATATTGTGACGAGATCCTGAGGCCCATTGTCCGCCGCCATCACCTCATGTTTCAGCATGATAACGCACAGCACCATGTCGTAAGGATCTCTACACAATTCCTGGAAGCTGAAAATGTGGCAGTTCTTCCATGGCCTGCATACTCACCAGACATGTCACCCATTGAGCATGTTTGGGATCAACGTGTACGACAGCGTGTTCCAGTTCCCGCCAATATCCAGCAACTTCGCACAGCCATTGAAGAGGAGTGGGATAACATTCCACAGGCCACAATCAACAGCTTGATCAACTCTATGTGAAGGAGATGTGTCGCACTGCATTTATTTTGTATTTATTTAACCAGGCAAGTCAGTTAAGAACAAATTCTTATTTACAATGACGGCCTACCCCAGCCAAACCCGGACGACGCTGGGCCAACTGTGCACCGCCCTATGGAACTCCCAATCACGGCCAGTTGTGATACAGCTTGGAATCGAACCAGGGTCTGTAGTGACACCTATAGCACTGAGATGCAGTGCCTTAGACCACTGTGCCACTCGGGAGCCGAGGCAAGTGGTGGTCACACCAGATACTGACTGGTTTTCTGATCCATGACCCTACTTTTTTAAAAGATATCTTTTATTAACAAGTATATCTGTATTCCCAGTCATGTGAAATCCATAGATTAAGGCCTAATAAATGTATTTCAATTGACTGATTTCCTTAAATGAACTGTAACTCAGTAAAATATTTGAAATTGTTGCATGTTGCGTTTATATTTTTGTTCAGTGTATATGTTCTCTCTCAAAGAGAAATCTAATAAGCATTCATCAGATGTATTCTCTGCAGGAGCCCCAGCCTTGGTCAGCTAGCGTTACCTAGCAACCTATTTTACTACACCATCTGTGCCCCCGGAAATGAATATTCATTATTCTTCAATATGCATGTCTGTGTGCAGGTGATTGGTGTTCACAGTTACTATGGCATTCCTCAGACAACAGAGATATTCATCTCAGACAGAGATATTCATCATTCATATTTATGTTCAAGTCATATCTTGTCGCTATCTTTGGACCATATTAGTTCTATGCACTGCAAGTAGGCCTACATTTTAGTATAATTGTACTACGGTATCATATCCTCGTCATGAAGCTATGTTTTAATGACTTGACAATCCTGAAGGATATTGGTGGTGTCATGATTGACTGAAAATAAATGATGCAGCTGCTGGCTTGAAAAATAAGCACAGAATCATTGAAAAAAGTGTTGCATTCTGCTCTCTGCGATGTTACTTGGGGGACGTTTCCATTTGGAGCAGTTTGTAAAAGTACAGACAGAGCAAGAACAGCACATTCTCTCAATGCAGTCTAGCCAGAATGGAGAAGTGGGAGTGGGAAGGACACTCCATATTGGATATACATTTTTCAACATCTGACAGCATCCATCTGTCTCTGTTGTCAACCATGTCAAGTGGAGACAAATCCCAGTTCACCCTCTTCCACAGACTCATCACGCACACAAGTGGCACCATTCAAACCTTGAGCAGAAACAGAATATAGCACTCATACATAATACATCTTCATTAAGCTCACAGGACAGTAAGAATGTAAAAAGACATAAGTAAACACTCATGGGGACATTTTGCGCCTTGGTGTTGGGCAACATACACACAAGAGGTTTAGCCTAGATGTCTGGTATTCAGGAGAAAAGTTCCCCTTCATTATTAGGGCTTACCTCACAGTCCTGTCTGCTTCTTTCTGGGGATGCACTCTAGCAGCAATCCTTTGAATAAAACGGAGAAGACTAATACATATCCAGGTCACTCACAGCAACATGGAAGCTCTGGGGACGTACTACCACACATCTCGCCCTCAATCTGGTCAAGAAGTGGTGGTGTTATACAAGTGAACTGAAACTGTACTTTACTAAGTTACAGGGCTTTATAAAGGCTAAATAACTAAAATGGAGCTTGAATCTCAAACATACCCTTTTTATGTGTTATGTGTGCACAGAAGTGTAAGAAAGACAAGAGCTGAAACATCTTGAGGAGGGGAGGACAATCGGGATCAGGTATCTGTCTGCTTGAACTTCAACAATAACGGTACGGGATGGAGAGCTGGCCCAAGATCAGTTTTGTTTTATCTTTGCTCAAGCCATGACCAAGGGGTGCAGCCATGCAATACCTAAACGCAGTCTGCATAAAATCAGTGGCGGTGTTCTGCAGCCACCTGGCGGTAAGCAAAGACAAAGCATATTAACTCACTGGGTGCAAATAAGCGGTTCCTCTCCGAAACAGTAGACGGCGTGTTCTACGAAATCGTGTTTTGATCCGCAGTTATTTACCAGCGAAAAAAATAACAGACGCGATTTTGAAGGAACAAAGAAAGGAGGTCGGGGTGAGTTCATTTTCAAGTGTATATTCTTTCGATAGTTTTGCATTTTACTTTTTGAAAAGGTCAGATGGAGATCATTTCACAACAGAATAGAATTGTATTTACATTCAAACTAAATAAAATCAGCATTTACTTGCAAGCAAGGCTTAGCTAACGTTCGCTAGCTAACTGCTTTAGCGCCCATGAACGATATCTCCTGACCAGGGGAGGTTTTGTTAAGAGCCCCGACGCCTGCTCTGAACATTAACACGCATCGCTTGCGATACGTTTTTGGAAACTTAAGGAACGTATCATATCAGCGAGAAGTAATTGAAAGAACTAAAGGTTAAATTACTACACATTTTTTTTAGAGAGTTGGTGTTCCCACAAGGCCATATCTCTAGCTCTTGTTTACGGAAGCCAGACAGAAACATAGGCGACCACCTGTGCTAATGAGCTATCTAGCTTGCTTCGAACACCTGGCTGTGTATGCAACAGTGGGGAGGAAGTGTAGTTCTTCAACTGGAGAAACACAACTTCGGTGCAATACTCTAAGTGTTTAATTTGTATTTGTATAGTTTATTTCTCACTGATATGAACGGTAAGGGGTATATCAGCATATGTTTAGAAAATTGGTTTGAAGGAGTGGCTATTGACTTTATCTGAAAGTTAAAACACAGCGTCGGAATTGTAATTAACATGGAACCAAATGTGGGCGAATGTAACCGCTGAAAACCTTTCATATGGAAAAGGCTTTAAACTTCTCGACATTTTCCAACCATTGCGTCATCACATTAGCATTGTCGGCTAGATTCTCACACACTGGTATCTTGTATTTGCATCTGTCTCAAGTCAATTACTAATTGCAATTGGTTAGTAAATCAATCTAAGTGTTAAACGCCTGACGAAATTGACATAAACAAAATAAGTTTGATAGGCCGGTTTCAACCAACGTGGGGTCTACCGCCTCCTCCCATTTGCTAGAGGCTCTGCGTTTATGACCAGCTAAACTATACTTTCTTAATTTATGAAAGTAGAGATGTTGCTAGGGTTCTGGAGAACGTTTATGTATGCGCGTATGTATACGCGTTTATGTATGCGGTTTGTTTGCATTTTCTATACCGCCAAATTAGGTCCGGTCCATGAGTTTGAGTCGGATCTGCCTGCGTGGACGAGAGCTAGTCTGTCAGTATAGAACGTGCTTTAAATTAGTTTATTTCGTATTTTAAGGAAATTACACCATGTTTTGTATGCAGCCTACTGGTTACATTGAATTAATGAGCCAACAACAGTGTGAATCCTACTGTCTTGTTTCCCAGATGCCATAATCTTTCAATCTCTTGCACTGGGCAGCACTAGCCATTTTTGGCATTGTTATTATTATTATTATTTTCCTATAACAAGCTCAATGTTTTTATTACAGCACCAATGACGAGAATAGCTTGAAATCCACAATCCCTCAGCCAAGATGTCAAGTAAGTAGATATTTACAGTTGAAGTCGGATGTTTACATACACCTTAGCCAAATACATTTATACTCAGTTTTTCACAATTTATGACATTTAATCCTAGTAAAAATTCCCTGTTTTAGGTCAGTTAGGATCACCACTTTATTTTAATGTGAAATGTCAGAATAATAGAGTGATTTATTTAAGCTTTTATTTCTTTCATCACATTCCTAGTGGATCAGAAGTTTACACACACTCAATTAGTATTTGGTAGCATTATCTTTAAATTGTTTAACTTGGGTCAAATGTTTTGGGAAGCCTTCCACAAGCTTCCCACAATAAATTGGGTGAATTTTGGCCCATTCCTCCTGACAGAGCTGGTGTAACTGAGTCAGGTTTGTAGGCCTCCTTGCTAGCACACACTTTTTCAGTTCTGTCCACAAATTTTCTATGGGATTGAGGTCAGGGCTTTGTGATGGCCATTCCAGTACTTTGACTTTGTCCTTAAGCCATTTTGCCACAACTTTGGAAGTATTCTTGGGGTCATTGTCCATTTGGAAGACCCATTTGCGACCAAGCTTTAACTTCCTGACTGATGTCTTTAGCTGTTGCTTCAATATATCCACATAATTTTCCTCCCTCATGATGCCATCTCTTTTGTAAAGTGCACCAGTCCCTCCTGCAGCAAAGCACCCCCACAACATGATGCTGCCACCCCCGTGCTTCACGGTTGGGATGGTGTTCTTTGGCTTGCAAGCATCCCCCTTTTTCCTCCAAACATAACGATGGTCATTATGGCCAAACAGTTCTATTTTTGTTTCATCAGACCAGAGGACATTTCTCCAAAAGGTACTATCTTTGTCCCCATGTGCAGTTGCAAACTGTAGTCTGGCTTCTTTATGCCAGTTTTGGAGCAGTGGCTTCTTCCTTGCTGAGCGGCCTTTCAGGTTATGTCGATATAGGACTCGTTTTACTGTGGATATAGATACTTTTGTACCTGTTTCCTCCATCTTCACAAGGTCCTTTGCTGTTCGGGGATTGATTTGCACTTTTCACACCAAAGTACGTTCATCTCTAGGAGACAAAACGCGCCTCTTTCCTGAGCGGTATGACGGCTGCGTGGTCCCATGGTGTTTATACTTGCGTACTATTGTTTGTACAGATGAACGTGGTACCTTCAGGCGTTTGGAAATTGCTCCCAGGGATGAACCAGACTTGTGGAGGTCTACAATTTTTTCTGAGGTCTTGGCTGATTTCTTTTGATTTTCCCGTGATGTCAAGCAAAGAGGCATTGAGTTTGAAGGTAGGCCTTTAAATACATCCACAGGTACACCTCCAATTGACTCAAATGATGTCAATTAGCCTATCAGAAGCTTCTAAAGCCATGACATAATTTTCTGGAATTTTCCAAGCTGTTTAAAGGCACAGTCAACTTAGTGTATGTACACTTCTGACCCACTTGAATTGTGATACAGTGAAATAGTCTGTCTGTAAACAATTGCTGGACAAATTACTTGTCATGCACAAAGTAGATGTCCTAACCGACTTGCCAAAACTATTGTTTGCAAACAAGAAATTTGTGGAGTGGTTGAAAAACTAGTTTTAATGACTCCAACCTAAGTGTATGTAAACTTCCGACTTCAACTGTATGTCAATTTGTATTGAATTGGAGTGGCAGGTAGCCTAGCGGTTTAGGGAGTTGGGCCATTAAAGTCTCTGTTTAAAATACCTGTGCCGACTAGGTGAAAAATATGTCTGTGCCCTTAAGCAAGGCACTTAACCCTAATGCTCCTGTAAGTCGCTCTAGTTAAGAATAAGAACGTCTGCTAAATGACAACCCCAAAAAATGAAAGGGGTCCAAATGAAAATACTGCACGGATTCACCTCAAGCGTACAAATAGACTAAAAAGCGACATGGGTTGAGAATTTTCACCAGTTTAAAGAAATCTGTGACCTGTATTGTAAAAACTTATTAGTGAGTACATGGGACCAATATAACTGACATGTAGGTTTAGATACAGGTTAAACGCTAACTGCATTATAGAGCTTAATTGATACAGGGAGTCCAATTTACTCTTTTTGTTTTGTATGTCTAAACTTTGTCTTCACATTTATTTTACACAGAAAGGCCATCATATGCACCTCCCCCCACCCCAGCCCCCACAACTGTAAGTATCACACACCATCTAACACCAGTCCTCCCATTTTCTCCCAATGCCAGGGGAGTGGGTCTTCTATACAGTCAACAGGAGCTCAGTAATGTACTGTTGGGCTGCAGGACCGCACAGACATATTAGCTCGGGATGTTCTGTCAATACATTTGCAAGTATGTGGCGCACAGACAAACATTTTCCCTTCATCTAAATCACATGCTGCTATACATTTTGAACATAAATAGATGGAAGTAGAACTGGCCAGTTACCAGCTGTTTACCTCCCCCTTTGCTATCTTTTTATTTTGTGATCCTCCTATGACAGAAACAAGCCAATGACTATGCACTGCTTTTTTTTTTCAAAATGGCTGCTTTCGCATGACTATGCTATGCAAATCATTACCCCCAAAACTCCACTTTTCATTTTTTTTGGTCCCTCCCCCTTGTTTGTGTAATTTCTCATTTGTGTTTTGTCTCATTTGTCTCCATCAGCAAGTGCCCAACACCCCTGGGTTTGTGGGGTACAACCCATACAGCCATCTGGCCTACAACAACTACAGGCTGGGAGGGAATACCGGCAGCAACAACAGGGTAATGGTAGGACCAATGCCATCCAGGGCTACAGCCCAAGGAGTAAGGCTGGTTATTCCCTGAGTGAGAAAATGATAATTTGGAGAAAAGGGAATGAGTGTTTGTTACAAGAATAGAAGGGTAAAAAAATATATATATATATATATTCAACATGCAGGAAAGGATACTTTTTGGGGGGGATGGTAAATGGTACAACAAAAACAGCTGCTGGTCGTGGTCAAGTGAGGTCAGTAATTGCCCCAAAGTCCTCCTATAATCTTCTGTAAAACAGACACGATCATCTTACTCCAACTGATTTGATGCTCCGCTTGATGACCCACCAACCACATGTGATTGTTTGTTAGAAGTGTCACCAGCTCCCCTCATCTTGTCCCACTCCTTGATGCAAAAGCATTTAATGTTAGAGCAGTTGCCCCTCTGACATGCCCCTCCCCTGCTTGTACAGCCTGCTAGGGAGCAGCAGCATGTTGCCCCGTCCATCCAAGGCTCATGACTTGGCATGTCAGAGGTTCATACTGGTTGGTGTTTTAATCACAAGGCAGCCAATACTGATAGCAGTATTAATTTGAATTATAGCCCTCAACGCTGAGAGGGCAATAATGTGTCCTCTACATACCAGCTATGCATGAAACACTATCCCAAAAATAAGGTACAACATTTTGGAATGAGTCTCCTTAAGAGCTCCACTTAAAGCAGATTGTGTCATATTCAGTTGTGGCCCTGCCCCTTTTTCATAGTAGTACATAAGTGTTATGTAAGTGTTTTCTGTAATAAATATGTCCATTGGTTTGACCTGTTGATCTTTTCTTTTCTTTGGCTCTCTTTCCCAGAATTCCCCAGGAATCACTGTTCCCAAGCCGCCCAAACCGCCAGACAAGCCGCTGATGCCCTACATGCGGTACAGCCGGAAGGTAAGCAGGAAGGTAAGACACCCACGGTGTCTACTTTTACTGCTTGTACAGGGGGTCACCCAGCCAACCGTCTGGATGGCCGGGGACCCCACTGTTGATGACCCCTGGTGGTATGTTCCTCACATCTTAACCCCTCTGGATTGGAGGTCGGAGACAGCTATCCACCATCCGGATCCACTCCTCTTCAACACCTGTCTTCATTGTTGATTCTGTCTGTCCTTGTTTCTGTGTGACCTGTTGTGCTTGCTTTCCCTTTGTCTCCTCCAAATCAAATCTTTCTCTCCCTCTTATTTATATACATTTTCCGGTTTAGTTGCTGCTCTGTTTTGACCACGGTGCCTCCTTTTTGCCAGGTCTGGGACCAAGTCAAAGCCTCCAATCCAGATCTGAAGTTATGGGAGATTGGAAAGATTATTGGTGGCATGTGGAGGGACCTCACTGAAGAGGAGAAGCAGGACTACTTGAACGAATATGAAGCGGAAAAGGTGAGGACAGTTTGCAGTTGGGAGCTGCAGTTTTACAATGCCATAGCTATTTTGCCTTGGGTAAATAAGTCCAGTCCTTTCACTGAGATTTTATAACTACTGCCTCTCTATAGATTGAGTACAACGACTCCCTCAAGGCCTACCACAACTCACCGGCTTACCTGGCCTACATCAACGCCAAGAACCGCGCAGAGGCGGCTCTGGAGGAGGAGAGCAGACAGCGGCAGACCCGCGTTGAGAAGGGAGAACCTTACATGAGCATCCAGCCTGCTGAAGACCCAGATGGTAATGGCCCGGGGACTAGAAATTCTGTATCTCCTGTACCTTTTTCTGTTCATCCATATTGTGTGTATTGAAAGCCAATGTTTTTGTGTATCCTTTCCGTAGACTATGATGATGGGTTCTCCATGAAGCACACGGCCACCGCTCGCTTCCAGAGGAACCACCGGCTCATCAGTGACATCCTCAGTGAGATTGTGGTGCCAGATGTGCGCTCTGTCGTCACCACTGCACGCATGCAGGTCCTCAAGCGCCAGGTCCAGTCCCTCATGGTGCACCAGGTAAGCAAAGCTAGTGGAAAACACACACTGGACTGTAATCACACAATAGTCTGTTTTGACACTGTTCCTTTCCACAGAGGAAGCTGGAAGCAGAGCTGCTGCAAATAGAGGACCGGCACCAGGACAAGAAGAGGAGGTTCCTGGAGACTACAGACTCCTTCAACAGTGAGCTCAAACGGGTATGTGCCCCCACCCCACAGTGTCCAACGTGAGAATCACCTCATACAAAGTGCAACAGCTGATAGCCTGTGTCTTTTTTTTGTCCCAGTGAAGTTTGTTTACTTTTATCAGCAGCCGTGCTGTGATAGGTTTGTATTCTGTGCCACTCAGTAGCTGTTCAAGTTTGTCTTTGTCGCCCTGGTGTGTTGTACAAAAGTCTGATTTGTCGTAACTGCTCAAAGCTGCAGTGTCTAAAACTAGATGTGTTTGTCTGTGTGCAGCTGTGCGGTCAGAAGGTGGAGGTAGACATGGAGAAGCTGGCAGTAGAGATTGCTGCGGCAGAGGAGGCTGCTAGGCGGCGGGCGGAGGAGAGGGAGAAGGAAGCGGCGGAGCAGGCAGAGAAGGCTGCCCAGGAACAGCAAGAGCAGCAGCAGGCAGCGGCGGCCTCCACTTCGTCTACCCTGCCCATCACTGAACAGAACAACACCACCCCACCAACCGCAGAGACCAAGGAGGACCAGGGCAAGCCAACCCCTATGGAGACAGGTCAGTCATACCAACATCACACTAACTACAGATGGGGGCGCGCGCGTTATGGTTAAAGCATTTTCTCTATTGTTATTTCAGTAACTTGCTCTTTGGAGTAAGAAAAAGCCTGATACAAGTAGTGCTTTTATTGCAGTAACATGTTAACCGTTGTGGCATTCAGACTGTAATGATCATTGATCACAATGCTCAATCTACACAGACACCTGACCTACACACTTTCCTCCTTTCCTTCAGAAGAGACTCCTGCATCAGAGACATCTGAGACCCAGCCTGAGGCTGAGGGGGGCACACCTGCTGCAGAGAAGCAGCAGGGCCCGCCGGTGGAGAGCGTCACGGACGAGGGCACCAGTGACAGCACCGCCCCATCCGAAAGCAGCACCGGACCCCCTGCAGACCCCCCTGCTTCAGCTGAGCCTGCCCCAGAGGAACGCCCAGCCAGCCAGCCCTCCCAATAACATCTCTGTTGAAGGACACACCTCTCTCTGAGCACACCCTCTAACCTATAGACTAGGGCCATGTTTTGTGGGCACAGTGCTGCATATCAAAAATATTGGCATGTATAGAAGTGATTTCATGGGTAGAGATGTACATAATTTTGTACATCCTGTATGTTATTTGCGATGTCGTGCAACCCTGTGCCCATTTAAATTATGACCCTGTGATGTTCTTCCACCATCCCCACACTCGGTTTGTGTGTTTGACATTTCTATTGATCTTGCAATGGACCTCTGGATTCATACCACAAGCCAACCGTTCCTCTTTAGCTATTTGCTATTGGCGTTGATAGAACAGGGAAGGGCCTTGGCCTAATTTATTCCATACCCAATTGACAACGATTTTTACATGCTATTTTTGTTGCCTATTTTTATCTAACTTTTAGTTAGTAATCAATATGGTGTGGACTGTTAGTGATGGATAAAATTCAGAGTTCTTTTGAAATGGCCAGTCCTTGAATATCACCTATTATATCACAGCAAATGGATGATTGTGAACTGTTTTACATGAGCGGTTTGCAACTGCACAGCTGTGTCAAACCCTGTTGCTGTGTATCACCACGAGAAATGGTCATGAACCTCAGATAAAACCTCAACCTTTCAAATGACTGTTTTTACTTGAATTTGAATGATTTTAGTATGCCTCTGCGATTTGCATCTTTTTTGTACTGTCAAGCCTCTTGCCCAAATAAAAGTAATTTCTGTCTTTTGGACCAGTGGCTTATTTCAAATGTTTTATTGGGTTTCTCTAGATATAGGCTTACTGATTGCTTAGACTGCCTAGTCAGAAATAATAACTCAGCATTGTAGTTTTGATGACTCGACAATATATTATCAAACCTTTAATTATTTAAATTTTTTAAAAGTCTGACTTTTGGACTACAGCTGTAAGTAACATCTTGTTGACCATTGGGGAATGTGGTTGCATGCCTACTTTTCTTGCCTCATCGCCTTGTCTGCCGTCCATGCGTCGTCACACCTCTTTAAAAGAGGACGAGAGAACGCCAGACCGTCACAGTGTCGATATCAGGAATGATGAACAGCCGCGCGCTTTGCCTCTACGTCGTGCTCCTCTACCCGATCCCCAAAACATTGACGGAATACTCAACCAATACTGACTCGGAGTACGAGTTTGGGGATTACCGGGGCAAGTGGTGCATAGACGACCACGGTTTTGTGTATAGCATCGGGGAGGTGTACTATCCCAGTCCATCTGCTTGTCCGTGCACCTGCACTGAAGACGGACCCGTGTGCATACGACCCAAGTGTCCTCGCATTCATCCTCGATGTACACGGATTAAATACAAGTCCTGCTGTCCAGTGTGTGAGGCAGTTAGCAAAGTGTGTGTATATGGTGGCAAAATGTACAGAATATTCGAGGAATTCAGGGTGAGATTTATTTTTTAAAGAAACATAACTAAAAATATGTTCCATCTAAGTGACTGTGTACATTATCCAAGGTTAAGGTTGGATCTTGGAATTTATTATACTGTATTATACTCAATGTCAAAGCAGTGTTTTTTGTGTCTAGCCTGATGGTGAAGATGGGGACATTGGTTATTTATCCTCTATTGCATGAAAGATGTAGGCCTATTGTCAAGTATAATCATAACAGTACTCTCCATCAACAAGGGGTCATGTGGGGGTCAGCAGTTAAGATGGCATGATGTGACATTCATATGATCTCTTTAGAATTGAAAACAGTATTCAGGTATTACATTGATGCATGCTTCATATGTTTCTCAAGTATTATGCTTCCTTCCAAATGACAGGAGAACACGGAGTTTAACTTTAGAGAGAAAGAAAGTGAGTGTGGTAGAAAATATGTCAAAAGGTGTGTCTAACCTGCTGTTTCAGTTGTCACGCTGTGAGAGATGTCGTTGCGAGCCCAACAGGGAGGTGTACTGTTCCATCTCTGACTGTCCTGCACCACACTGTGTCAACCCTACATATGAGCCCAACCACTGCTGTCCTGTCTGCTACACTGGTGAGTTCACTTCTACAAACACACAACTTTCCAACACAATTAATGGTCTCTACCCAATGGTCTCTACCAAAACATACCATTTCTTCCACACTAGTTTACATGTTATAATGATAGGGTGGACATACACACACACAGATGTGTTCTGTATAATTTGACCTGAACATACAACACAAATATACAGAATCCATAAGCCTGGTAATATGTAACTCAAGCATTTCGCTGCACCTGCTATAACATCTGTGTATGCGATCAATAAACGTTGATTTGATGTCAACCATTAATAATTAGCTTTGCCACAGTGTGTGATATTGATTATAAAGACAGCTGCAGCTCTTCTTATGTAATGTTTACGATGGCAGTAGTTGGCTGCTGCCCCCAGTTGGAGTCTAAGGTAATCGATATCTTCAATGTTTCTTTAATCACTGCTCCACTGCACTGGTACCATATGTACTGTGCGTTCAACATGATATGTGCATCATATTCATATCAAGCTCAATTATTAGTTGGAGTCAAGCCAAGGAGTTTTGGAAATATTTCAAATATTTAGTCACTGATGTGGGATCCAAGCATCCTTAGAACTAAACTATGGAAATCTGCATTGCACAGATTACATAACTGAATTTAGACACTGGATAAAGAGGGATGCAATCAAACAGCTCGATAGTGCTCTGTCCAACACAGGAATAGTGACTAGCCCCCAGCCCGGTGGGATAGTGGGGCATGGGGCCAACCATCCAACAGCAGGCAGTAAATGAACAGCTTGTGTGTGTGCCGTATATAGTTCAATCAGTAAATCAATCACATGTATTTATAAAGCCATTTTTACATCAACAGTTGTCACAAAGTGCCTATACACAAACCCAGTCTAAAACCCCAAAGAGCAAGCAATGCAGATGTACACTGAACAAAAATATAAACACAACATGTAAAGTGTTGGTTCCATGTTTCATGAGCTGAAATAAAATAAAAAATATAGGACAAAACACACATCACAACAAGAAACCACAACCACACACACCACAACACTAAATAACACTACATAACACAACACAACACTACAATATCCAGCTACTTCGCAAACCCATTGAAGAGGAGTGGGACAACATTCCACAGGCCACAATCAACAGCCTGATCAACTTTATGCGAAGGAGATGTGTCATGCTGCATGAGGAAAATGGTGGTCAGATACTGAACGGTTTTCTGATCCACTCTCCCACCTTTTTTCATGTATCTGTGACCAACAGATGCATATCTGTATTCCCAGTTGTGAAATTCATAGATTAGCGCCCAATTAATTTATTTCAATTCACTGTTTTCCTTATATGAACTGTAACTCAGTAAAATCTTTGAAATTGTTTCATGTTGCTTGCATGTTCTTAAATAATTCCCTTTGTCTTCTATAATAAGTTGGAATTAAAAAAAAAAAAATGTTTGGTCTCCACACATTGGATTTTCAACATTGAAGAAGCAATTTTGTTTTTTGAAACTTAAGTTTACACTTTTAATTGAGAAAATAAAAACAAATGGCATGGAGTCAATTATTAGCACCCAAGAGCTAATACTTGGATGCACAGCCTTTGGCCAAGAGGCAGTAACTGCTGACAAACGCTTCTTGAAGCCTTCAATTAGCTCTTTTCTACTGGAAGTTTGGCCCATTCTTCAGCTGCAAACTGCTCCAATTCTGCAATGTTTGAGGGGTGCCTTCCACCAACTGCTGTTTTCAGATCTCGCCATATGTTTTAGATGGGAATCAGATCTGAACTCAACGCTGGACACTCCAGAACAGTCTAGTGTTTCTTCTTGAATGATTCCTGGGTGCTTTTTGATGCGTGTTTGGGTTTGTTGTCCTGCTGGAAGACCTACAACCTTCGACAGAGACCCAGTTCCTGTACACTGGGTTGTAACATTGGACTGATAATCTGTTGATTTCAGGATGCCTTGCACATGTTCAAGGCCCCCAGTACCAGAGGCAGCAAAGCAATCCCACACATTATTGAAACTCCCCCATGTTTGATAGCAGGAAGGGTCTTTCTTTGAATGCTTAATTTGGTCATCAGTAAAGATAGTGCTGATTTGTATTGTATTGGTCCACAGAACATTTTCCCCAGAATTTAGGCTTGTTTAAGTGGATTTTTGCAAAGTTCAATAGGCATTTCTTGTGTAGGGAATTATTTAAGAAAAGTACAAGGGTGCCAATTTATTTGCCACAACTATGTGTCTGCCTTTATGGATGTGTAAGTAACTCTACAAAGTATAGCATATTGGTGCTGCAAATGACAGTAGGATGATTTTAATAAGACTACAGAAGTTTCTCATTGCAATGCTGATAAAAAAGAGCACATTACGTACACAATTAACTGTCAAAAACGTATGCAATTCACATTTATGGTGACATCTGATATAACATCTATTTATTTTACATAATTTTTCTGCATCCTGCCTACAGGGCCCAATTGTTTTGTGGGCGACAGAGTGATCTCGGCAGGGGAGCGAGTAGAGATAGACAAGCAGACTGTGTGTTACTGCACCTACCGAGACGGCACCTGGCAGATGCACCCCCATGCCACCTGCGAGCAGCGCCCGCTGCCGGACCCCGATCTCAACCCCAGCCCCTCTGAGCCCCTCGGGGAAGACGAAACCAAGCAGATGGACAGGGACTTCCGCCCCAGGCTGGACTGGATCCCGTGAGCAGGCAGGAGGGTGGGTGTGAGAGGGTAATAGTGCGCCAAGGGGAAACCATGGGGCAGGTTGATTTCCGTGCCCTGCTGAGTGCAGTCTGCATAGGGCTTAGGGCCAGGGATGACCTACTACACCACATTATACAACCACAATAACATTACTAGCTCGTAGTGTTTGTGCAACATTATGTAAAACTTTGCACACAGGGACAATATATGGTGCACATTCAAGACAATACACAACTATAACATATAGTTCCGTGAAATTAATTTGTCTCCATTTTCCTTCACTTGCAGTAGTCTGGTTTTGTCATCAAAGGGCTGGTGTAAGTGGACACTTAGGGGTAGAGATGGTTGCAACATCCACCCTTTCATTAATCTCAGGTTTACACTAGTGCACATTAACATTGCTCTGTATACTTCTCTTTGACTACTGTTATTTCTTTACTAACATTGATATCCAGCTCAGAACGGTTCTAATGCTGAAATGGAAATGTTCCTTTTTCTGTATATAAATTGACTTGTAGTTCTATGTGTACCTTTGATGGACATATCAAATAATCAGGAACCGTATGTATCAAGCGTCTCAGATTCAAGTGACAATTTAGGATCAGTTTTGCCTTTAATAGATTACAACGAATACAAGATTACATGGATAAGGGGCCCTGACCCCAGATCAACACTCCTACAGAGACGCTTGATACGGACCCAGTTGAATGACAATGTCCCATCCTTATACTTGTTTACATGCAGGCAAGCTCCTACACCAGGGATAGGTTACCTTGTTCCTGGAGTTCCACAAGTTCGGTAGGGTATTGTTCCAACTAGGCACCACATTACCAATTGATCAGTTCAGTGATTGCCTAAATTCAACACACCTGGTCTTCCAGGTTAGTTAAATCAAAAACATGAAGTGGCTGTGGCACTGCAGGACCAGGGCGCCTACCACACCCTACACTTTTCCCTGGACAAGGATTCTATCGGATCTCAGGGCTCTTACATGAATATGTCACCTTTGTCTTGCCTTCTAGGTTTACCCACTTGGTAATTTTGTAAATATATATTATTTTCCGATACTACACGTACCCATCTCATTATTAAATACAATTTGTTTTTGTGCGGGCCTTCTTCATATCCCTCAACACAAACTTAATTTAGGCTCTTAGATGAGCAACCTCCTGCAATATGGATTTGTGTTTTCAGCCGTTTAGATAAATTTACCTCTGCTATCCATAATTTAGTCATCCATTAACAAGTTATCAAATATATCCGGACATGAACCACAATTCACTGGCCCCTTCTGACAATTTTTTGGGCTCCTGAATTGCACAGCTGTCTAAGAGACTGCATCTCAGTGCTAGATGCGCCACTACAGGCCATGGTTCAATCACGGGCTGTATCACAACCAGCCGTGATCGGGAGTCCCATAGCGCAGCGCACAATTTGCGCAGTGTCGCTAGGGGAGGGTAGGCAGTCATTGTAAAATACGAATTTGTTCTTTAACCGACTTGCCTAGATAAATAAAAGGTCAAAAAAGAATAGCTGTGTCAATAGTTGAATGTGCTCCTGTTCTTACACCCAGTGAGACTAAACAGACGTATACAGTAGATACTGTGTAGTTTGACACTGCGTTGGGATCTTGCAAACAGGACACTGACTTTACAACGGTTTTTATTGAAAACAACAAGCCAGGGTCAAGGATCACGCTATGCTGCCAGCATTTGAAGCAATCCTGGGCCACAGGTCTGCACATTCCTTGGCCACCGGTCCTGTGATGGCCGAACCTTTAACACAGAAGACAAATTTAGCCCACAACAAAAATGAGATAAAATAGTGAACAAGATGCCTTTGGCCTTGCATCAGTGTAGTAACATTTCACTCTTTGTAGACCTGCCACTTACAATGTGAACAAAAACATAGTTATGGAGCTCATGAATCCACAAGAAAACTAAATACTCAATTTGACTGCACCGTCTTGATTTGAAGATCCACACTTTACTTTGGTTGCTGACAAACAAATCACTACTGTTTCCAGGTCAATTCCTATAATGTTACCTACAAAATAACCCCACTTGGCATTGTAACATCAAAATATGACATGTAGCAGTGAGATTCTCTACCCAAGTGAACTTGAAAGGAATGGACAGGTGTGCATACCAATCCAATGTTTTTAAATCAATGACTGAGTGAGGACGTACACACTTACAGGAGAAAGGTAGTGAATCACACTGCCTTCATTATTTCACTATATCTAAATGTATTCAAAGGATGACCACTATCCAGTGAACACAAATGTTTCATCACTGATTGAGATTGGTCAGCCAAAATGAGACTGCCATCTCACCCACAGTGATGATCTTACTATACCCTTCTTCGACAACTCACCGAGCTACTGACCAGACAAAGCAAGTGCTTTTTGAAGGGGTGTCATTTATATTTCGCAACAGAGTATTAGAAAATAAAATGTACTACTCAAAATCCACATCCAAAATTAGTAAAGCACTCAAAGAAGCCCAGCCAAACATCCTTATGAAGAACCTTCATGATGGGCTGGGGGACCAAAGACTCAAAATCCCAACTCACCTTTCATTTCTCCTTTGACATTCACTATGACCCCTGCATTGTCTTCAAAGTAGAGAAACACACCATCCTTTCGCCGATACGACTTCCGCTGCCGTATCACAACTGCAGGATGCACTGTGGGAAAGAGGAAGACTATCAGAATCTAGCTACCTGACAACTCACATCGCTACACTGTTGATTTTCACCAGTCAGTTAAATGATTGGTCTGGGACTACTATTGTGGTGAAAACTACAAGTAATTTTAAAGATCAGTCAAATTACTATGCCAACCGCCTTAATCTCTTGATTAGCTAGTCCCAGTTCATCCTATTCTAGTAATTGAATACATAATGCAGAACACTCACCCTTTTTTCGGAGTTCTGGTTTGCCTTTCTTGACAGTGGCCATGACCATGTCACCCACACCAGCAGCGGGCAGACGGTTCAGACGTCCCTTGATGCCCTTGACAGAGATGATGTACAGGTTCTTGGCACCTGGTGAGAAAGGGGGAAGAAGATGGTTAATATATGACAGGATGGAGATGGTTCCACTGCCCAGGCTTGATTCAAGGTACAGATCCTTGTAGGCCATTTCAAGACAAGACAAGGTTGAACTACATGACATGTTTCATCACTGATTGAGATTGCTCAGCCAAAATGAGACTGCCATCTCACCCACAGTGATGATCTTTCTATACCCTTTCGACAACTTGCCAAGCTATTGACCAGACAAAGCAAGTGCTTTTTGAAGGTATATATTCTAACAGATCTGAATGTAACATACCTGTGTTGTCTGCGCAGTTGATGACAGCACCCACTGGGAGACCCAGCGAGATGCGAAACTTCGCCCCAGATGACCCACCACGTCCTGAACAAGAGAAGAGATTCCATTTAAGTAAACTTTGCATAGTGCAGAGACTGAAAGCACACTGCTTAAATCAAGCAAATATTATCCAAGTTGTTCCATCACGGATTGAGATTGTTCAGTATAGGTGACTGCCATCTCACCCACCAGTGATGATTACTATACCCTTCTTCGACAACTCACCCAACTACTGATCAGACAAAGCAAGTGCTTTTTGAAAGGGGTTCAACTTCACATTTTGTTATTTTCTTTTCAGATTTACACTACTGCCAAGAACATGCAGCCACAGCACTGTGGGAGGCATGGTAAAGTCACCATACAACCAACCCATAAGGCCTCAAGATTAGAAGTGACTTAACACTGGCTAACATTACTGCTTGCACTACAAAAAGACAGCCTATGTTGACAGTTCTACCCCTTGTCTAATGCGCCCAACCAGGGTAGCTTGCAAAGCAATTGGCCGATGTGTTGTTAGTAGGCTGCTGTAAGGTGATAGCTAGCTAGTTAGCAATTACTTGCATGGCCTGGAAGAACAGTTGGAGGAAACTAGCTAGTTGGCAAGGAAAATAACGTTCAATCACAGATGAAATCAGTGCCTTTGGTTAAATGTTTTGAAGTTAGAGTCCCCCTTTCTAAAGTTAAAACAATACACCGTGGCTCAACTTGGCTAGGCGGGGAAATCATTGCGAACACTGCACACGTAGCTAGTTAGCCTGGTGCTTCAGCGGTGTCCATGATTCGCAATCATGCCTTACTTTTAGTCAGAGACGCTATGCTACCACGCACCAGCTGTAACACCACTCAAAAATGTGTTCACCTGCCACTCATTTGTTGGACATTGTACTGGAATGTCAACTGTGCTTATACGTGAGACGGATTAGAACACACACTCACCAATTCATGTATTTTAGCTAACACGCCAAAAGCTAACCAGCTAAATGACACCAAAAATAGCTTCCGTAACAAGCGCCTAAAATCATCCCTCTGAATAATGCTCAGTCCTTCACATTTTCAAACCAATATGAATGACAATTATTCATAAAACGTCCATTATCCAAATAACATTATGTTCCTATTTTAGACATTCTGCAAACGGGTAGATGAATGTGGATTTTTCTTAACAAGTCTCTTACCTCTCTTAGACATTGCTGCAAAAGGGAAAGAGGAAGACGGAAACAGGAATCATGGGATATAAAGTTCCGCAGACATACCACAGACATTTTACGTCCGGTCGATTAAGCCTATATCGCCCTCTGGTGTTGGCAACAACAGCCTACAGGTGGCGGTCATAAACAACTACCAGAGCGTCTCTGCTTTCAAAATTAAAACAAAGTAAACATTGTGCAACTTCATGTGCAATTATTTACTAATTGTCCAGTCATGAATGGCAGGGGTCACACGTGGAACATTGAAGACAGTAAAGAAAAAATGAGGTGAGTGAAGACCAAGTGTGTGTATAAACTCTGGATGACTAACAGGGGACGCTGTATTGAAGCCACCTTGATACTCGTCAATTGTAAAAAAAAAAAAAAAAAACATTTGTTGATGTCTACATTCGTTTTTGACATTTTACAGACACATATTACAGACACCTTAATGCATACTTTTAAATTACATTAAGTGAGCTAAACATAAAACATATATGTAAAAAAACATTTTACTTGAAAACATGTAAATACTTAAATAAATGCAATTTTGTCCTTGAAACATTTAATTGAAATACTGTAGCATTCCATTCATTCCTGGAGGACTGCGCCTACTAGTAAGTGCCAATACGGCTTCAAAGCCTCTCAATGGCCAATACATAGAATTAGCAATCCAGGGTTTATATACACTATATACTGCAAAATTAGCAGTTTCTCTGGTTTTACTATTTATAGGTATGTGTTTGGGTAAAATTAAAAATGTTGTTTTATTCTATAAACTACTGACAACATTTCTCCCAAATTCCAAATAAAAATAATGTAATTTAGGGCATTTATTTGCAGAAACTGACAACTGGTCAAAATAACAAAAAAGATGCAGTGCTGTCAGACCTCGAATAATGCATGTTTATTCAGCGCATGTGACAAATACAATTTGATTTGATTGGACTCTAGAGCAGTCGATACATATTCTCTGGAGTGATGAATCATGCTTCACCATCTGGCAGTCCAACGGACGAATCTGGGTTTGGTGGATGCCAGGAGAACGCTACCTGCCCCAATGCAGTGCCAACTGTAAAGTTTGGGGAAGGCCCTTTCCTGTTTCATCATGACAATGCCTCCGTGCACAAAGCGAGGTCCATACAGAAATGGTTTGTCGAGATCGGTGTGGAAGAACTTGACTGGCCTGCACAGAGCCATGACCTCAACCCCATTGAACACCTTTGGGATGAATTGGGACGCCGACTGCAGCCAGGCCTAATCGCCCAACCTCAGTGCCCGACCTCACTAATGCTCTTGTGTCTGAATGGAAGCAAATCCCTGCAGGAATGTTCCAACATATAAGGGAAAGCCTTCTCAGAAAAGTGGAGGCTGTAATAGCAGCAAAAGGGGTACCAAATCCATATTAATGCCCATGATTATGGAATGAGATGTGTCGACGAGCAGGTGTACACGTACTTTTAGTCATGTAGTGTACATCATTGGTGAAGACAGATGGGAAAAGGCGAAGCTTATCTTTGTTGAGAACAAAATTCAAGAGAACAGAACTACTGTCGACATAAGGTGCACAATTCATTAGACACTTGCCATCAAAAAGTATCTATATTATGAGCAAAAGCGATATTTCCTGCTTATCTTTGAAGCCATTTCATGCAAGTATTTTATCTTTGTGATCGGGATGATAATTATAGCAGGTGTTGATAGGAAGAATAAGGATGTGGTCTGTGTGAGGGGGAAAAAGATAGTGGAGTTGGAGGAATAGTCTAACAGTAGGAAAGGAGTGAGGCTGGGGAAGATATCATGTAGGAGGGAGACATGGAGGGAGTGGATGATGTTACCTAGGAGGGAGGTATTGGCTAGGGTGAAATAGTGATTCCTCACGAAACCCAGAGAAACAAATATTTTGGTGATTTTCACGAAATGTGATCCATAGAATAGTCCTTCGGGGGAAGGATTGTTGACATATTTAACACTAGTATCTAAAAGCATAATTGAAAAATAATGAATCAAAGTTGGCATATTTCTGTGTTAAATCTAGCAGTTGTGAAACTGTGGAAAAATATACCTGCTCTGTCTTCACTGTGTTTCTTAACAGTTAGACAGTCAGCTAAACCCAATCAAATCCACAAAAGTTTGCGAACTGTCAAATTTGTGAACTGTGAAAACATTACAGAGAAAAAACAATGCTTTCCTTAAACATAATTACAATACAAACTCCATGATGGAGCTACGCGAACATGAATCAAAACAGATAGTTACTTGCTAGACAGACTAGCATCTTGCAGAAAGTTATGGTTTATATAAACATCAGCTCAGTTAATTACAGAAATAATAAATAGTTGCTAACATACAATATGCTGCTTTTACTTAACTAGCTACAAGACTAACTTAATGCTTAGCAAGGATTAAAGGAGTTTACAGGGGTGATATTGTTGCAGTTTTTAGAGGAAGCTTGATACATTTGTTACTGTTTCGTTCACCTACGTCACCATGGACTACTTTCATGCGATGACAAAGACGGCCACTAGATGGCGCCAATGCTTTCTTCAATAGTAAATAAAAACGGAATGATGGCGGTTCAAATGCAGTCCTTATGGGTGTGAATCGTTGGTTGGTATGAATTAATGTCACCCCTGGAAACTACTTATATAATTGTTTAGCTCCATGGTCCATCTGCAAGGTTTCTACTTTTGATGGGCATCCCAGTCATCAAGCCAGAGTCGCTGACTGTGTGTGTTGTCTCTTGTCCATTAGTCATGTGTCTTACTACACTGCCTAGTCTGATGTCACACAACCATAGCTGCTGGAATAGTTTGGGACTATTAAAGGCTGAGTGCACTACTTTTGTGAATTAATCTATTTTTCTAAAATAAAAACATATATATATATATATATATTTCATTTTATATAAGGAAAAAATTCCAGGGGTGCTGCAGCACCCTCATTACCCTACTTCCTGCAGCTATGCACACAATGCAAACTCAGTCAGATGATGCAGAATCATTTTTGATTTTTGCTGCCTCCCACAGGAAAAAAACTAAGTTGGCTACATTATGTGTTCACAGGCTCACACACTAAATTAATGTTTCCCCTAGGATAAAATAGGGCATTTAAAGGGGCATTTCTGTTTTGCCAACTGATACAGAATTTCATTATTATTTATCCTTATAAAACTTATTGGATAGACAAAATCTGTTGTTTAATGCTTTTTACCACTCAATCTACAACTGTATAAAGACAACTACCTCCCTTTTGTCTACATCCTAAAATCATTTTTACCAAATCAACTTTGCCTTTTTTCAATCATTTAAATGCTGTTGTCGATAATAGCTCATTGCAGCCAGTCATATGGCTTTCTCTATCTATTCATCAGAATCTTACAAAGACCTGTGAATGAGAGACTAGCTGCCCTCATAATGCCCACACATAGACCCCCACCTAGTTTCTCTCTCTCTCTCTCTCTCTCTCTCTCTCTCTCTCTCTCTCTCTCTCTCTCTCTCTCTCTCTCTCTCTCTCTCTCTCTCTCTCTCTCTCTCTCTCTCTCTCTCTCTCTCTCTCTCTCTCTCTCTCTTCTCTGAAGCGGGGATGTGCGCGCTAGAACAGGAAATGAATGCAGAGGCAGGCAAGCTGCGACCGGCACACACGCAAAGAGCACTCTCCCTCACACACATTCTCTCTCACACACACACACTGCCCAGAGCTCTTCCAACCAGAGCTGGAACCTTTCAGCCCCAGGTGAAAAGACAGAAAGCGGAGAAGGGGAGTGGAGGCCGGCCAGAGGAAGAAGAAGGAGAGGGCAGGGGGGGATCCGTGAGAAGAAAAGAGTGAAAGACAGAACAGAGCAACCTGTTAGTGAGATTTGGGACTCTGCTGAAGAAACCGTGGGAGCTGAGAACACAGGCTATAGGATGGTTCTGCTGTCCTCTTGCTCCAGGTACATTTTCTGCAAAAACCTTTTAACAGACAACTTATTTATGTGGTGATTGTTGTACCTTATCATTCCTTGTTACTCAGAAGTGTATGCTTTGCTTTTTTTTGCCATGGCAGTAATGTTGTTTGAGGGTTCTGTAGAGAAGTGGGACCTTTTTTTAACAAGCCAGGGGCGAGGGCTCTTATTCGAATGTATGAAAACAACACATGTTTAACATTAGATGCCCAGTGTGTGACTGCTGTTTGGCTGTTGTTGTCTGTGTTTGACCAATCACATACTTAGTGAAAGGGTGAAAGTTCACCATGGATGTTGTTGTGATTCTGTCACATGCGAATCACTCAGGAAAATTACGATTGTGTCACATGTTGATCTCTGAGAATGATCTTGTGGTGTTTGGTCAACACCCCAGTGGTCATGACTCATATTCATATCTAAACCTTCATCTTCAGGTTTAATTTTTCATCGCTTTCTGTGGCTAATCTCAGCATTTGATTTTTATGACAGCCATACATTCAGAGATAGTATGGGTGTCCCTTTATATTCCTCTCTTTCTCTGTTTTGAGTGTGTTGTTGAGTGTGTTGTTGGGTGTGTTTACAGGACAGGAACATATTGAGTGTATGTGTCCCTGGAGCGCTCACACTACATTCCTGCTCCTGCCTGGTTGGGGTGGGTGTGGAGGGAAAAAGGGTAGTGCTGCGGGCTCGGTTATACACATACAGGTGCAGGATCTTAATTAGATCCCTTTTTTGTTGCTGGGAGTGTTCCTGCACCGCAGGAAATGCAGATGAGCTTTACATACATTCACTGAAAACACACTCTCTCACATAGGGTTGTTTTAACAGTATTAGACTTTTCATGTAGCCTACATTTGGCCAGCTAATACCATAACCACCAATCAAGCAACATTATGGACTAAACTTTCAAGTCCTGTTGCTGCAGGATTAATTTTCTGTGACAATATAGTTCAAATAAAGATCCTACATCTGTACAGGACACATTCCAGCAAGTCCACCCTCCCTCCTACTGAGACACTTCTCTGTCTCACAAACACCAACATCACTTTGTTCAGGTGTTTTGGTGAATTTTTGAATGGCAGAAATGAACCATTGGTTGTGGCTACTTTTATCTATTTAACAAGGTAAGTCAGTTAAGAACAAATTCTTATTTACAATGACGGCCTGGGAACAGTGGGTTAACTGCCTTGTTCAGGGGCAGAACGACCTTTGTTTTTTACCTTGTCACATTTCGGTTACTGGCCCAACGCTCTAACTACTAGGCTACCTGGTTAATGTGGTTGTATTAACCACCATCACTGCTTTTCTCCTGAATCCTTAAAGCTCTAAGATTATGTGCTGTTGTTCTGCCTTGAGCTCAGCATAGCCTTATTTGAAAGGTTAACAAAATAAGAGAATAGAGAGCAGTTCTAAATTTGGAACAAGGTTTAGTGTCGAGGCCTGGGAGTGTGGAGCGCCACAGTTCAGAGGTGTCCCATATTTGCAGGGGTAAGCTAAGCAGTGCAGCCTTACTCTTTTCCATCCTGGACATCCTGTCAGGAACCAGAGACACTGAGCGAGGTCAAAGGGAGCTCAACCAGAGGAAAAAGAGGTTTCCGTATTTAAACACAGGCTGAATGGGATCTGCCTCCTCCAATTGTTCTCTCTTTTCATCAGCCTTTTTGAGTTGGAGGGTGTTCCTCAACAGCATAGATACCAACCCAGCAAGGATGTTTGTTGAGTGTTAGATACTGTATTTGTTATTTCGAGTTCTGAGCAAGTGTTAAGACATTAATGCTACAACAGACTCTTTCTGAACACAAAAAGTCTACAATCACACTTGATAAAGTTATGAAAACATTGTGCATTGTAAGAAATATATGCATGTGTGTGATTGAAATGGTACAGTGAAAGGCAAGAACAATGTACAGAATCTGTTCTGAAAACATTTTATAAACATTTTGGGAACGTTTTGAGACCCAGAAAAAGTTTGCTGGGACGGGCACTCTTTTCTGACTTGCACTGACATGATGAATCACTGCATTGAGCATATCGATCATTCTTCTCCCTTTCTGTTCTTTCCCAGAGGGAGGGAGTCACTGAAATGTTATTAAGTCGTCAAACAGGTTACTTTTCTCTACTAGAAGCGCCCTAGTTCAATCCTATGAAACTCTGCATTTTCACAAAGCCTTATTTGTTATGTCATGTTACGAGATATGGATACATGAGCAGTGAGCTTGGCACTGAGAGTTTGTGTGGCTTTATCTCTGGAGCCGGGCTAGGCGCTCCCTTCTGGGGTTTCTGTTCCTTTGGTAAACCACAGGATTGCCATTCCGGTGGGCTAACTCCCTCCTTCTGTTCAGTGTAGAAGGAGGCTGGGCTGTTCCGCTCTCTCCGTCTCCACCCTCTGCTCTCTCGGGCTGTGGTGGTTCTGCCCTCTGCAGAGGACCCACTCTGCTATTCGGGCATGCTGGAGCAGGTTGTCAGTGATATAGGGAGGATGGCTCGGCTGCTACAGATGTAGGTCTGACTCTGAACAGATAATCCACAAAATACCCCCAAGGCCTAAAAATGACTATGGAATGGTGTAGGCTATTCAATTGAAATGCATTGCCTTGCACTGGAGGCCCATCTAATATGTCATCCAGTTTGTTAACCAGTTTTGTTGTTAGGTTGGAGTGAATGATGGGAGTGGCTTTCAAGTTCTATGCAGAGGTGGAGCCGGAAGGGGCCCGTGTTTACAGTGTAAACAAAGTAGAGAGGGATAAAGGGAATAGCCAGCCAATTATTTTTTTCTCTTTACCCCTTCTCTATCTTTCTCCCCTCTCTCTCTTTATCTCTAAACCCTCTCTCTCATTTTCTCTTTCTCTAAATTCTCTCATCTCTCTTTCTTCCCACTGCAGCGACAGACACAGAAAGGATATACGTATCACATGACTAGCCCTGCCTTGTCCCCTCTCCCTCCCCAGAGTTATTTTTGATTGTCAGTCCTTCGTCACTGGTTAATTACCTGAGCAGTGAGCACATCTGATCACGTAGTAGAATCAGGTTAGACCAGAAATACAAGCCAGACACGTTGTAGCATTGGCAGACGTGCTCCGTGGGCTGTTCTACTGGTCTATGGGAATTGCTCAAGCTGCACTGTGTTGTTCTAAGAGAATATGGGTGCATAAGACAAATCTATTGAGAGGAGACACCTGTACAAGAACATGCTGTATGCTATGTAGTGTTAAAATACACTGTCATTATGTTTGACTACTGGTATTTGGGCCTGCACACAATGGCAAGCAGTAGGCAGAGTGTCAGTCATTAGTAATAATGAAGATAGCCGTTCAATCTACCTGCAATTGAGAATACTGACATAAAAACATAGAACAAGCATACAAATGCAATGTATTTTCATTTTCAGTGTTGAAATAGGTAAATTCCACCCTTTCCCTTAGGTTAAAAAGAGTTGTGTTTCCTTGAGTGGTAGACAGTATGTGGTTTAGCGTTGTGGTCTGAGATAAGAGAGACATATATGTGTGTGGGTGTATGTCTGTGTGATATTCTTAAGATGTGAGAGAAAGAGGGGTCACTTGATTTCTATGACGACATATTTTGACTGCTCTAAATTGGCCTTGAGGAGAGAGGTCAACTCGTTCTCACTTTGACACGTCATGGTAAGCTACTCTTAGACAAGACCAAAACAGGTTGATGTCAGAATGGATATGTAATTTTCCTATTGTGTGTGAGGTCTGTTTATGCACATGTGTGTGTGCATTGTATGTGCATGCATGTGACCTTTCAGCTGATCTAAGGTCAGTTTTGAGCCCTAAGGATTACAGTTAGTACTAGGGTATTTATTAGTGTAGGGTATGCTGCTCCCAGATCTATGATGAGGAACGACTTCCATCGCGAGCACATCCTGTTTCATGATGTCTGGCCCGCCACGGACTGGTCGGTGTTATGATATATTTTGTCATGTTGCTGAGAACGACACTACTTTTACCTGCTTCTCTCTTTGTGTACGCCCCATCCCAGCCAGCCCAGCCAGCCCAGCCATCCCAGCCAGCCCAAAGAGAGGATGGAACTACCACTAAACTGTCACACTCGCAAATCAAGCAATGCAGATATTCATTAAAGTCCTAAAAATAAGGGTTAGCCAAATGATTGACTGGGACAAACAAACACGCAGAGGAGAGGAGAGACAGAAGGTATTTATAGGATGTTTAAAGCTTAGGAAAGGCTTCCGGTGCTGTGATTTTTCACCAATCAGGGAAAATCTGTAATATTTACAATGACCAACACCATGAAAATATCATCCTCTACCAAATTACATCATACTCTACCAAACTAGTTAGTTAGTGCAACAAGAGGTGACTACGCTGGTGTGATGAGTAACCTTGCCAGAGACCTGAATACTTGCATTGGCTCCCCAAGATAATACCTAGGGTTTAGCTTAACAGGCTAACACAATGTGGTGACATGCATAGTCAGAACAATCGTTTAGGAAAGCTAAAAGGGAACATATGACATGTTCTGCTTTTTTCATGACATAACACTTGTCCATTTTAGGGCTTAAAACAGTACATTTTAAGCCCTAAAATGGACATGCATATCAACCAAATCAAATGCATTCCAACCAACTTCCTTAAAGGACTTATATGAAACTTCTAAATGGAGAACAGCATTATCATGACATGTCATTTCCACATTTGCTGGATTGACAGATGTCCAGATGTGTCACAAGCAGTGATCTATGTGCTGTCATGATATAGAGCTATAGGGGGTTGACTATTAGATCTACTGGTAGTGTGTGTTTGACCACTTGGCAGCTGGGTAATCTTTGAAGTTAAACAGTATCTGTTGACAATGGGCGTGGGTCGTGGCCATCGAGAGATCTGCTGTGTTTGCTGAACACATATTCTGTAGTGTTGGTGCTTCAACTGGAATGACCTAATGTACACATTCCCATGTACAGATATACTTATATACTAGCATTTGATAGTGACAAGATCATGTGTACTGCAATATGTATATTTAAAAACGTGAAGTGTACAGTATATGTACAGAACATACTGTATATTTACAAGAACAGTAAGGTAATGCAATACTTTTGTAAAATATGAGTAATGTAGTGAACCAATTTTTATATATTTGTGTTCCCTTTAGGAGGGCTGCAGTGGAGCCTTGACCGTCCTTGGGGAAAGGGGGGGGGGGTGTGGGTGGCCACAACGGACACTGCCACGGCCACCACGCTGCCACAATGTCCTCCTTGGTGTGCAACATGGGGCTGGTGCTGGTAGAGTTTGAGTATGAGTACATGGGCCGCGATGGGGGCCTGGTGTCCATCAAGCCCAACGAACGCTACATCCTGCTGGCCAAGACCAATGACCACTGGTGGCACGTGAGGAAGAACGAGCAAGCAAGGCCCTTCTATATACCTGCTAAATACGTCAAGGAGCTCCCCGCAGAGTTCCCATCCCCGCTGGACTTTGCTGACCCACCCAGTCCTGATTTGGTTCCAATTCCGGTTCCTGCGCCGGTGCCAGTGCCAGTCCCAAAGCACTCTGTACCAGACCGGGCAGAAACGAGGGCAGGAGATGAGGTGACTATCCGTCTCCGCTCCCCGAAGAGACATCAGAAGACTGAGCACCGCATGTCCACATTTGGCGTACCCGTAGAATTCCACAATCCGTCTCCTGGGGCATTGAAGCGCGGCGGGCTGAACGACTCGCTGCCGGGCCTTCACTCCTACGTTGCCCTTGAGGTTCCATTAACAGTGCCCTCGCCTCAAGCCAACAGTAGTGCCAAACACAAGAAGCAATTAAGCCTGAGTTCCAGTGTGCTCTTCGGCTCCTCCCTGTCGGTGGAGGAGCCTCTCTCCCTGAACCCCCGAGCCCCCAGCTTCAGCCCAGCTGACCCCCTCCACCGGCCCTCCCAGGCCATCCCAGTGGAGACGTCCATCATTCCTGATGCCGAGGTCACCGGTGGCAGGATTCCCCATCAGGAACCTCTGAAAGAGCCGGAATGTCCTCTGGAGCTGGAGGAGGGAGAAAAGGAGAAATCTAGTGTGGAGCCTGAGGACGAATCGAAGGAGGACACTGAGAATATTTATGAATCCATATTGGACCTGAAGCTGGATGAGTCCCCTATAATAGTGGAGAAGACCCCGACTGTGAGTCCTGCTGCTGTGGCTGAACCTACACCTGTTATCGCTCCCACTTCTCCATCTCCAACACAGACACAGGTAAAAGTATTATCTGTAAAGTAGTTGTAAGTAGTGAACCTGCAGGGCGATTTGCCTTTTTGATCGCATTGGGGCCACAGTCTTTCCCTCACACTATGTATGTGCCTATGAAGGGATGATTAAAGGTGAGGCCCTTCATTACATGGGGCCTTTACGGGGCCTTTTACAGTTCATAGAGTAATAGTATCCCATGAAGTTCAATATCTGGGAGGCCCTTCCATAGGAAGTGGCTAGTTATTATAGGATACATGTTGGATTAGTCTGTCTGGTAAAATGCAGCTGTTTTATGAATACATTGTTTAGAAGAGATCATGTTTTCATATTGTGAGGCCCCAACGGTCAAGCATGAAAATGAACAATTTGACCTCCTTTTGTGGCAGTTACTCCGTACCATCTGTCTCAAGGAAGTAAGAATGGGAGGAAAGTTGGGGGAGTTGTCCATTGACCTATACAGCAAGGCAGGCAGATAGACAGACACTCACTGGTGTTGTACATAGCAATTACAGAGACCAAGCAAATAGTTGGAATAGCATATCAAGTCAGACAATTAACACTGTGGGCAGGGTGCTGAAGAACCTGTTCACAGATGGTGGACATTTTCTTTCCTCCATTGCTTAAGATACCACAGGGAGGCACTGTCTGCAACTAAATGTTGTTGAGGAAATCAAGGTTGTTCCTGGCAACATCCACATATTCAGCTTCTACCCCCAAGCCATAAGACTGCTAAATTGTTTGTTAAATAGTTAACCAAATAGCTACCCGGACTATCCGCATTGACCCTTTTTGCACAAACTTTTTGTCTCATCACATGCGCTGCTACTACTGTTTTTATCGGGCATAATATTCCTAGATATATGTACACACAATACATGACCAAAAGTATGTGGTAACTCATTCCAAAGTGATGGGCAATAATATGTGGTTGGTCCCCCCTTTGCTGCTATAACAGCCTCCACTCTTCTGGTAACGCTTTTCACTAGATGATGATGGAATATTGATGCAGGGACTTGCTTCCATTCAGCTACAAGAGCATTAATGAGGTCGGGCACTGATTAGGCCTGGCTCGCAGTCAGTGTTCCAATACATCCCAAAAGTGTTTGATGGGGTTGAGGTCAGGGCTCTGTGTAGGCCAGTCAAGTTCTTCCACACCGATCTCGACACACCATTTCTGTATGGACCTCGTATTGTGAATGGGGGAATTTTCATGCTGAAACAGGAAAGGGCCTCCCCCAAACTTTTGCCACAAAGTTGGAAGCACTGAATCATCTAGAATGTCATTGTATGCTATATCGTTAAGATTTCCCTTCACTGGAGCTAAGGGGCCTAGCCCAAACCATGGAGCTAAGGGGCCTAGTCCCAGACCATTATTCCTCTTCCACCAAACTTTACAGTTGGCACTATGCATTGGGGCAGGTAGCGTTCTCCTGGCATCCACCAAACCCAGATTTGTCCGTTAGACTGCCAGATGGTGAAACATGATTCATCACTCCAGAGAACGCGTTTCCACTCCTCCAGAGTCCAATGGCGGCGACCTTTACACCACTCCAGCTGATGGTTGGCATTGCGCATGGTGATCTTAGGCTTCTCGGCCATGGAAACCCATTTCATGAAGCTCCCGACAGCTCGGTACTGGCACCCTGTGTATATAGGCAACTTATTGTTACTCATTATGTATTTATTATTACTTTTCTTATTAAGCGTTTTACTTTTCTATTATTTCTCTATTTTCTTTCTCTCTGCATTGTTGGGAAGGGCCCGTAAGTAAGCATTTCACTGTTAGTCTAAACCTGTTGTTTACGAAGCATGTGACGAATGCAATTAAATGTTCAAGTTAAAACTTCAGGAAGAGATTTGCTTATCGTATTTCTGTCTGGTAACTTGACTTTTTCACTGAAAGTTGCAGTCAACTGATTCGTTGAACAAGTTCAACTTCTCAGGAGACTATAGCTATAGTTCAGTCTTGACTCTGTGACTCCTCAATTGTCAATAGCGGTGAAGGAAGTGTGTTCAAAAGAAAAGAGCAGGAATACAATGGTGATTAGCATGACCACTGCTGTCAGTGGCATCACACATAATAGTCAGGAGAAACACATGAGGTTCTGTCTGCTAGCGTTAGTCATGAGGTTGTGGCCAGTCCGTTTAATGCTTTGGCCACAGAGATAATGAAATAGGTAGGCCAGAGGAAACAATGGAAGACAAAGGAAAAGAGGGTCAGTTACAGGGCGGCACTGCTGAGGTGACGTCAACGGAGAATATGCTTTTTTGAGCCGTGGCGGCAGGAAGTGGTGAGTTTGACTCCAGGGGAAGAAGGGAATCAATCCAGGATGCTTTTCAACTTTTCAAACATATGAAAATGTAAAAGTTCTCTGGTTATACCACTCACATTCACAGTCATTTAAAGAGCTGTAAAAAGTGCATGAAGATGCTTTTAGGTCAGATAATAGGAAAATTATAGGAGAGACGAGAGGGATTAGGAAGGATCTATATCAGGGTTGTTCAGTGGGCGATTCCACGCCAGCGGGTGTAATCTTGCAAAGAGATCGTTTTGGCAGATCTCGTGTAGAAACTTCAGAGGAAGGATGTTTGACATGCTTTTTACATTTGTATCACAAACAATTTCTTTAGAAAATCATGATAAAGTGGCCATTTTAGGCCCTTTTTAGACCTATACATGCCTCCTGTAAGACCCTATGATCTGTGAACTGCACATGATACCGACAACATCTTGGTGTCATTATCCTCCTTTATAGTGTGCTCTAACATATGGAGTATGTCTAGATTCTGAAATAAAAATGTTCACAAGCATTTATTCAACATGAAAAATATTAATATCTCAAAACGACCCTTTTTTATTTTGCCAATTTAAGGACATATATTCTACAAGTACATCACATTTCCAGAGTGGACTCTGCTAATTCTGAAGTTATGATACATTTTATGAGCACCACCAATACAGTGGATGGTAAACAGATTCAAAGCGAATGCCCTCTGCTGTGGTTGGTTAATGACCTATATATTGTCAATGTCTATGTATAAAATGGGTCATATCATTAAAAGTATCAGAGAGCCACTCTGGAAATTGGACGGGTTTAAAGAGTATATTGTTCCAATTGTTTTAAATAAAAATAAGCTAAATCAAAAAGGGTATTTTGGAGATAATCATATTAATATTTTTCATGTTGAATAAATGCTTGTGAAAATAGTACTTCAGAATCTAGACATACTCCATATGTTAGAGCACACTATAAAGGAGGATAATGACACCAAGATGTTGTCGGTATCATGTGCAGTTCACAGATCATAGGGTCTTACAGGAGGCATGTATAGGTCTAAAAAGGGCCTAAAATGGCCACTTTCATCATGATTTTCTAAACAAATTGTTTGTGATACAAATGTAAAAAGCATGTCAAACATCCTTCCCCCCAATGAAGTTACTATGTGAGAATTGCTAGAACAATCTGAGTTACCCAAAATATTTTCCACTCCTGCTAGTGTAGAATTGGCCCAATCCATTCCTGGGGGCCTCCCATGGGTGCACATTTTTGTTTTAGCCCAGCAAGAGCACACCTGATTCTACTAGTTAACAGCTTTGGTGATTGATGCTTGTACCATAGGCCTACCTGGTGCACGATATTAAATAACTTATAAGCTATCCTGAATCACCGCATTACATGAACTGCAGAGATGATATGCATTACACCGCAGTCTAATGTTGTCACTTGAAACAACATGACAAAAGACACACCGTCAAACAACACATTCACTTATGGGGCAAGATACTTTGAAATACACATTTTCCTCAGAAAGCCTGAACTTCTTCTCCCAAAGGAACTTTATCAGGCTTGGATCTGACTGGGAAGGGAGATATGTTATGATGCAGGAACCATGCAATTACAACGCTCAGACACAAGTATGTTGTGCAGAGAGGAGGGTCAAAGGCTTCAGATCTCTCATAGGCTCAAAGAGGCAAACTTATTCAGGTGTCAAAAGTGGAGTCCCATGGTTTTGTTGAGTTTGGATTACAATTGACAGGCATTTATGTCAGAGGTTCGTGATCTGGTGACACAGAATGCGATAGATAGAGCCAGGGTAAGTTCAAAGTTCATGCTGTACTAATGTAGTTTAAATATAGTAAAAAGTAGTTTAATGTTTGACTTTCGAGTCATTATTGCCTGCCTGTTTTAAATTCTTTGATGATAATTTTTTTTAAATGAATCTGCATTTTATGTTTAACCTGCTGCACCAGTGTTAAGTTAACCATTGAAAGTGTGTAACACTCTTTGTCCTGCCTACTATCTGTGTAAAGTAATTCACATGTAACCATCCTATGTATTCAACATCTTATCTTTTTATTGACTACTCAACTTTTGACACTTCTTGTTACAAAACTTGCTGACACTGAATACATTTTGAGCAGAACTGAGACAAGTCACCACATGCCTATAGACTACTGTGGAATATCTGAACCTGCACAAAGATTAGTAACCTTGGGTTACATTTTAGTCAACATGGTACTACTTTTAGACTGCAGTGGAGGCTGCTGAGGGGAGGATGGCTCCTAATAATGTCTGGAATGGAGTTAATGGAATGGTATTAAACACATATGAGTAAATGGAATGGTATTAAACACATATGAGTTAATGGAATGGTATTAAACACATATGAGTTAATGGAATGGTATTAAACACATATGAGTTAATGGAATGGTATTAAACACATATGAGTTAATGGAATGGTATTAAACACATATGAGTTAATGGAATGGTATTAAACACATATGAGTTAATGGAATGGTATTAAACACATATGAGTTAATGGAATGGTATTAAACACATATGAGTAAATGGAATGGTATTAAACACATATGAGTAAATGGAATGGTATTAAACACATATGAGTAAATGGAATGGTATTAAACACATATGAGTTAATGGAATGGTATTAAACACATATGAGTTAATGGAATGGTATTAAACACATGAAAACACATATGTGTTTGATACCATTCCATTCACTCCATTCTGGCCGTTATTATGAGCCGTCCTCCCCTCAGCAGCCTCCACTGTTTTAGAGGTATTTGCTTCATTCTCACCTGCACAGTTTGATTTCTGTTATATTTAAGCAGGTACACAGAAGCCTGAGTTGCAGTAAGAAACAAACTGAAGTGTCTTTAAAACATGGCCACTCACTAAAAAGGACTCTATGCATGTCTGCACAATAACAATCGATTGGATTTCAGCCACATTCTGTGTCTGTTCACCTCTTTGCGTTTGACACAAAAGAAACATTGTGTGATTCCTCGGTTTCGGCTTTTGATTCTGTGGCCTTTCGTCAAGTGACTTGGTCTACTTACAGCACAGGAAAACAATGTTTGTTATATGGAAGCCGAACTGTAGGTGACATGTAGAATTAAATGATCATTTATCATGGCTGAGAAGCATGGAGTCATTCAATTACATTTGAAGTAGTGGACATTATATTTAGAACGTGACAGCCAATGAGTTGGTCAACTTCTGTAAGCAGCTACATAAGGAAGAATCCATTCATCATTTATAAAGACTGTATCCAAATAAGGTAGGCACCCCTTTAACCTGATAACTCACTATTGTAAACCAGCCAAGCTGTATGAGTTAAAAACTTTACGCTATATATTCATTTTCAGAAATGTTGGTAAATGAGCTTTTATTGTTTGAAGAAATTATGAAAGAGATTGGTGTGTTTTTTCACTATCTAATCATGGCATGGGGTTGTTCAATGACAGACATGTATTTGTTTAAAATCTATCGCTTGATGGTTTCATTTCAGAGAGACAAATAATCATATTTTTTTGCTAAATATTACATATCCGCCTCACTCCCAGATAAATTAGTACTGCTAGGTTTTACACATTTAAATATAACAAATAACTACATTTTGTATAAAGAAATGTACAAATGATACATTTGTGACATCAATATATACAAACATTGTTTAGTCATTGCTTATTCAGAGCGACTTGCAGTAAGTGCACTCATCTTAAGATTGCTAGGTGAGACAACCAGATATCACAGTCAAATATACAGGATACGAACATTCCATTCCGGCTAAAGAATGGATATACTGTATAACGTTTAGCAAAAAAACACATTTTCATACACATCTAAAATCTATTGATAAAAAATCTGAGAACAGTAATATTTTACACACACATGAAGGTACCCATAAGCAACCACTTCTGATGAAAAAACCCAAATGTGAAAAATGGGTGAATATAGCATTTTGTAAATAAACTCTTCAAGTGTAGACAGTCATGAGAGCGTGTACTTTTTTTATTGCCTTAATAGCTAAGTAATTCTAAATGTAGCCTGTGTCTGACTGCAACATCATGAGAATAAATAACTGCTAGATGCTTTGTGGTACAGGTATAATTAGCAACATGCATATTGGACAGGATGTAACATGCAGTATGACTCAATGAGCTTTCGATCATCTGATCATGTCTCACTCACAGTACTATAACATTTTCTGTAGCTCTTAAGCAATAAATGCACTCTTCTCTGTTTCTGATACATTCAAATCAAATTGTATTTGTCACATGCGCTGAATTCAACAGGTGTAGACATTTCCATGCTTACTTACAAGCCCTTTATTTGAAAATTTTTAAGTAAGTAAGGAAATATTTGTTAAAACTAAATAAATAAAAGTAACACAATACAATAACAATAGCGAGGTTATATACAGGGAGTACCAGTACCGAGTCAATGTGCGGGGGTACAGGTTAGTCGAGGTAATTGAGGTAATATGTACATGTAGGTAGGGGTAAAGTGACTATGCATAGATAATAAACAACTAGTAGCAGCAGCATAAAAAAGGGGTCAATGCAAATATTCCAGGTGGCCATTTGATTAACTATCTAGCAGTCTTAAGGCTTGGGGTAGAAGCTGTTAAGGAGCCTTTTGGACCTAGATTTGGCACTCCGGTACCGCTTGTCGTGTGGTAGCAGAGAGAACAGTCTACGACTTGGGTGGCTGGAGTCTTTGAAAATGTTTAGGGCCTTCCTCTGATATCACGCCTTCCTCTGATATCTCCTGGTATAGAGATCCTGGATGGCAGGAACCTTGGCCCCAGTGATGTACTGGGCCGTACACACTACCCTCTGTAGCGCCTTGTGGTCGGATGCCGAGCAGTTGCCATACCAAGCGGTGATGTAACCAGTTAGGATCCTCTCGATGGTGCACCTGTAGAACGTTTTGAGGATCTGAGGACCCATGCCAAATCTTTTCAGTCTCCTGAGAGGGAATAGGCATTGTTGTGCGCTCTTCACAACTGTCTTGGTGTGTTTGGACCATGATAGTTTGTTGGTGATGTGGACATCAAGGAACTTGAAGCACTCGACCCGCTCCACTACAGCTCTGTTGATGTGAATGGGCCCCCCTTCTCCTGTAGTCCATGATCAGCTCCTTTGTCTTTCTCATGTTGAGGGAGAGGTTGTTGTCCTAGCACCACACTGCCAGGTCTGTGATCCCTTCCCTATAGGCTGTCTCATCGTTGTCGGTGATCAGACCTACCACCATTGTGTCATTGGCAAACTTAATGGTGTTGTTGGAGTCGTGCGTGTCCACAAAGCCGTGGGTGAACAGGGAGTAAAGGAGTGGACTAAGCACGCATCCCTGAGGGGCCCCTGTGTTGAGGATCATCGTGGCAGATGTGTTGTTGCCTACCCTTACCACCTGGGGGCAGTCCGTCAGGAAGTCCCGGATCCAGTTGCAGAGGGAGTTGTATAGTCTTAGCTTAGTGATGCGCTTTGAGGGCACTATGGTGATGAATGCTGAATAGCATTCTCATGTAGGTGTTTATTTTGTCCAGGTGGGAAGGGCAATGTGGAGTGTAATAGAGATTGCGTCATCTGTGGATCTTTTGGGGCAGTGTGCGAATTGTACTGGGTCTAGGGTTTCTGGGATGATGGAGTTGATATGAGCCATGACCAGCCTTTCAAAGCACTTCATGGATACAGACGTGAGTGCTACGGGGCGGTAGTCATTTAGGCAGGTTACCTTGGCATTCTTGGGCACAGGGACTATGGTGGTCTGCTTGAAACATGTAGGTATTACAGACTCGGTCAGGGAGAGGTTGAAATTGTCAGTGAAGACACTTGCCATTTGGTCAGCGCATACGTTGAGTACGCATCCTGGTAATCCATCTGGCCCTGCGGCCTTGTGAATATTGACCTGTTTAAAGGTCTTACTCACATCGGCTAAGGAGAGTGTGATCACACAGTCACCCGGAACAGCTGGTGCTCTAATGCATGGTTCAGGGTTGCTTGCCTCAGAGCGAGCATAGAAGGCATTAAGCTCGTCTGGTAGGCTTGCATCGCTGGGCATCTAGCAGTTGGGTTTCCCTTTGTAATCCGTAATAGTTTGCAAGCCCTGCCACATACGACAAGCATCAGAGCCGGTGTAGTAGGATTCAATCTTAGTCCTGTATTAACGCTTTGCCTGTTTGATGGTTTGTCGGAGGCAGTGGTGGAAAAAGTACTCAATTGTCATATTTGAGTAAAAGTAAAGATACCTTATTAGAAAATGACTCAAGTGAAAGTGAAAGTCACCCAGTAAAATACTACTTGAGTAAAAGTCTAAAAGTATTTTAAATATACTTAAGTATCAAAAGTAAATGTAATTGCAAAAATATACTTAAGTATCAAAATTAAAAGTAAAAGGATAAATAATTTCAAATTGCTTATATTAAGCAAATTTATTTATGGATAGCCAGGGGCACACACCAACACTCTGACATAATTTTCAAACAAAAGGTGTGTTTAGTGAGTCTGCTAGATCAGAGGTAGTAAGGAAGACCAGTGATGTTCTCTTGATAAATGCGTTAATTGGACCATTTTCCTGCCCTGCTAATCATTCAAAATGTAAAAAGTACTTTTCGGTGCCAGGGAAATGTATGGTGTAAAAAGTACATTATTTTCTTTAGGAATGTAGTGAAGTAAAATTAAAAGTAGTTAAAAATATAAATATATAAATAGTAAAGTATAATACAAGTACCCCAAAAAGTAACTTAAGTAGTACTTTAAAGTATTTTTACTTAAATACTTTACACCACTGGCTGGAGGGCATAACGGGTTTCTTATAAATGTCCAAATTAGTGTCTCGCTCCTTGAATGCGGCAGCTCTAGCCTTTAGCTCAGTGCAGATGTAGCCTGTAATCCATGGCTTCTGGTTGGGATATGTACGTACGGGCACTGTGAGGATGATGTCATCGATGCACTTATTGATGAAGCTTGTGAATGATGTTGTATACTCCTCAATGCCATCGGATGAATCCCGGAACATATTCCAGTCTGTGCTAGCAATTCAGTTCTGTAGTTCAGAATCCGCGTCATCTGACCACTTCCGTATTGAGCGAGTCACTGGTACTTCCTGCTTGAGTTTTGCTTGTAAGCAGGAATCAGGAGGATAGAATTATGGTCAGATTGACGAAATGGAGGGCGAGGGAGAGCTTTGTACACGTCTCTGTGTGTGGAGTAAAGTTGCACATGTGACATGCTGGTAGAAAGTAGGTACACCCACCCAGCCATAGTACCCAGTTAGCAGCACCCCTGGGCCGTTGTGCTGTGTGTTTACAAACAAAGGAGGAGCCCTTTCCTGTACTGTAGGGCTGCAAGCCTCACCCCAAACAACTGGAAACAAACACACGTTTCCATACTCCACTCCAATAGGCTAGCCCCCACGCCACGCCAGTCCGCACACAAACACTGACGCACACACACTCAAGTTTTTGAGCAGAACTGTTTGCAGAGCTCCTGAATCCTGAAATGCTCGCATGACATAATTATTTAATTAGCTAAATGTAAACAGGCGATTTGAGTAAAGATACTCCCTTCAGTGTATCTCAATTACACGCACACATGCTTTTCTAAAACGTTAGTGTTTAGTTATGCAAGTTATCAGTGTTGTGTTGGCTGCATTCTGTGCGCTCGCGATCTATACAGGCAAGAGAGGGTTAAACTGAGGAACATTGCAACCACTCCCAAGACTTGCTGCTGCTAGGCAGTGGCTTTAACTGTACTGTAGCGTACCTGACAAAGCATGGAGTGTGTGAGTGTACAATGTGGAATAGCGAGGTGAATACTGTATTTTAAAACTGGATAAAGGGAAAACTGAAGTCTGTATCTTCTAAATGATATATTTGAAGGATAGTCTACTCTACATTGAGCCTGGGATTAACCAAACAAACTTTAAACAGGTAATTTGCACTTTTTATGGTCGATGATGGCTCCATTTGTTGTTTAGATTTGGATTGAGGTTTTGGTCTGATTAAATAGGATTTTATGCGCATTAATAGCTACTAACTGTAACAGTTTTAATACATTTCTTATACATGTGGTGTAAATTACAGTGATTCAGAGTAAACATTAATTTCTATCAAATAGCCTGGTATTATTTGAGCACACATTTGATTTTTGAAAACATTACCTTCCTCCAGTTGACTTATCTTGTCAATATACTGTATATTTGTATGTGAAAATGGCATAGACCACAGTGTCTGTCAATGACCTCTGACATACACAGTGTTTGACCCTCAGATGCAAAATAGCTCAGGTATAGATTGTGATTATGCATTAGCCCAGACCATTATGTTCTTGTTCTGTAGGGGGGTATTTATGTCATGCTCTATAGGCTACTTACTATTACTCTAAATATCTACAGGCTGAATATGGGTCCATAACCTTGATAGTGTCAGCTGTTTTTTCTTTCGTTTATTAATATGAGGAATTGATGAGTCAGTCCACTGTTGATTGAATGGAAAGGCACATCAACCAGTAAACCATGTGGCACTCACTGCCATGCAGTATTCAGTCACCTCATCTGATTTCTAGGGTCAATACTGAGTGAGCGTTCGAAGAGTTAAGATGAAGACAGTATAAAGCGAGACTGAGATTATGCTCTTATATAGTTCCAATCTGTCCATATACACTGAGTGTACAAAACATTAGGATCACCTTCCTAATATTTAGTTGCATCCCCTTTTGCCTCATAACAGCCTCAACTCATCGGGGCATGGACTACAAGGTGTCGAAAGCGTTCCACAGGGATCCTGGCACAATGTTTATTTGTTTATTTTTTTAACCTTTATTTAACTAGGCAAGTCAGTTAAGAAAAAATTCTTATTTACAATGACGGCCTACCGAGGAACAGTGGGTTAACTGCCTTGTTCAGGGGCAGAACGACAGATTTGTTGACTCCAATGCGTCCCACAGTTGTGTCAAGTTGGCTGGATGTCCTTTGGGTGGTGGACCATTCTTGATAAACATGGGAAACTGTTGTGCGTGAAAAATCCAGCAGCGGTGCAATTCTTGACACACTCAAACCGGTTCTCCTGGCACCTACTACCATAAAACCCTTTCAAAGGCACTTCAATATTTTGTCTTGCCCATTCACACTCTGAATGGCACACAAACACAATCCATGTCTCAATTGTCTCAAGGCTTAAACATCATTCTTTAACCTGTCTCCTCCCCTTCATCTACATTGATTGAAGTGGATTTAACAAGTGGCGTCAATAAGGGATCATAGCTTTCACCTGGATTCACCTGGTCAGTCTATGTCATGGAAAGAGCAGGTGTTCCTAATATTTTGTACACTCAGTGTATCTCTATTCCACTACAGTGATTTTACAATAGTACATTTTAAACCATCACGTGTCAATCAGTTGTAGTTCATTTTAAACTGTAAAGTGTCAATCAGTTGTAATTTCTCAAATATTCTGGCACATTATACGCAATTTCATGATCATAAATGACACATTGGGTCCAGTATGTACATCTCAAATTGTCTTTGACTTCCTTGTTCCTGTTTATGCAGTTTCAAAAGGCTTGATGTAATTGTAAGTGTGATAATATTATGATGACGGGCATGACAAGGTTTGCCCCAGCCCTGCCAGGGAGAAGGGGTCAAACTACAAGGAAGGAATGCCATCTTGGTTTTCATTGCTAGTAGATATCAATCATTGACAATGAGTCACAAGCAGAAAGTTAATACTTGACCATAACCTGCTTGGATACACGCAGCCAGGAACATAATCTGATGTAAAGGTATGTTATCTCTTTTCCTTCTGTGACAGTAGGCCTATCCTAGAGAGATTACAAAAAGTCACACTATTGCCATTATCCACTTTGACTCCAAACAAATGGTTGGCATGACAGGTATTGCTAACTGGCAGAAAATGTTCACGTTGCTGTGTGTGAACCAGTCATTCTGGTATCCTTACCATTTACTTTGGTTTGAGGAGGCTGGTATGCTATATAGCTTGGAGACTTTAGTGCATAAGAAATAATGTGTTTCCTTCCGGTTGATTGAAAGAATCATCACCACAATCACTTTTATTACTATTACGCATCTGTTATTAATATCATTTTAGATTCTTCTGCTACACGCACCTGCACTTGTAGCTTATTGTTGTGTTACTACTGTAAAGGAAGATGGGTAGGCTAAGCTTAATTAACATCTACTTTAGAAAAACTTTCCACAGCCAGGTGTTGATGTTTTAACCTGAATGTGTAGTCAGTAGTCACTGCCACATTCCAAAGACAACTCTCCCACCGCAAAGAAGAACCTATCAGGTGGTGTTAACCGAAACCTGAACGTGAGTGAGTGTTTTTTGTTTTTAGTTTTACTTGCATATTTACTGCTGCCCATGCTCTGCGTTGCCCAAGGCATGTTTATTAATTTGTCGCGTTTATTACTCTGTCTAATGAAGCAGGACTGTATAGTGATTCTAGGATTGTGAGTATCAACCTCTATCCAGCAGCTTTGTAACCCAGGTGGTTTCTAGGGTGTGTCTGTCGGAGGTACCATTTGAATAACAAAACAATTATGTTGGTACAAGAGTCTGGAGTTCTTTTTATGATGTTGTCATCTGTTGCGTCATGCACACACATACCCATCTTCCTAATATTGATTTGCACCCCCTTTTGCCCAGAACAGACTCAATTTGTTGGGAAATGGACGACAAGGTGTTGAAAGCGTTTCACTGGGATGCTGGCCCATGTTGACTCCAATGTTTCCCACAGTTGTGTCAAGATGGCTCGATGTCCTTTGGGTGGTGGACCATTCTTGACACATGGGAAACTGTTGACCATGAAAACCCCAGCAGCGTTGCAGTTCTTGCGACACTCAAACCAGGCACCTACTACCATACCCCATACTTAAATATTTTGTCTTGCCCATTCACCCGCTGAATGGCACACATATACAATCCATTTCTCAATTGTCTCAGGGCTTAAAAATCCTTCTTTAACCTGTCTCCTCCCCTTCATCTACACTGATTGAAGTGGATTTAACAGGTGGCATCAATAAGAGATCATAGCTTTCAACTGGATTCACCTGGTCAGTCTATATCATGGAAATAGCAGGATTTCCTAATGTTTTGTACAATCAATGCCAGCTGTTCATAGGACATGAACAGTGGGCAGACTCGTGTATCACAGGTTGACCTTTAGGTACCACCAAACCAGGGAACCACAGCTTCTGACAGACACCTCAGGTCTCAGAGAAGGTGATGTCACAGCACAAAGAAACACTATCCATGCTATCTGCTACAGCATCATTCCAGCACAGAACTAATACTCTCATTGTGCACATTTTAGACGTTAGAGTACCTTCAGGTATAGAGGTGTGTGTGTGTATCAACGTGTTCTGGTGTTTTACTTCATACTTGCATAAGTATTACGCAGGTACTTTACGGCCGAGATGTTGTAAGCAGTATACAAAAAAACGACCCAACTGGGATGTGTGTTTATGTTCAAAACTTCCATTAGCCCATCTTGAGAGGAAATGACAGTTGGACAGTCGACTCCCATCCTCCACCCAGTCATGTATCTTATTTGTGTTTTTCTTGAAAGTATTTAGGTCTGTACAGTCCGTCTGTGTGTTCAGGCCAGTGTACGTCCATGTGTGGTACACAGAAGAGTCTTGCCGATATGAAAGAAACCTTACCTCTGAGCCAGGCTTTTCTTTTAAAGCTATTTTTTCATGAAGAATGTCTGTTTTACAAGGTGCGAATTGGGCAACCCAAAGACAGTTATTCCCTGGTCTCTGGCTTTTTCAGTGTTTCTTAAAAATGTATTCAAAGCTAAAAAAAAGTCCCTCTTCAAGCCAGGTAGTAATCAAAAGAAGGAACTGGTACATGGTCTGAAAAACCTGTGGTATGTCCTTGCCAATACTTCTGCTTTTGGATCTATTCGTTAAAATGTTATATCCCCTGATGGGATGCAACATATTTGATCATTACATAATTCGAAGAGGTGCGTTTTTCAGGGAATATGACCGACATGATCTTCAAGGCTTGCCGTAGCTTCAGGCACAGGCTTGTGACTTTTCTGGGTGTCTCCCATGTAAGTACCTAAGGGTGTGCGTCCCAATTATGGTATTTTCCTTCATGACCACTAATCTAAGACTTCATGGTCATTTCACTCAGCCTCTCCTAATTTTTGTGTCTGTGCCAATTGAATTACATGTTCAATTCTATGCCTGCAGTACTTAGCCTACATGTGAGGGCGGCAGGTACAGTACACTAGAGGTTAAGAGCGTTGGGCCAGTAACCGAAAGGTCGACTAGGTGAAAAATCTGTCTGCACTTAACCTTAATTGCTCCTGTAAGTCGCTCTGGATAAGAGTGTCTGCTAAATTACTGAAATGTATATGTGGCCTATAGTACTGTATTTAGCTGTGACATCATCTGCGTTGTCGTTCAAACTTCCCCAGTCTTTATAGCTTCTTATAATGTCTGGCTCATGTTGAAATGTGCTTGTCTATGAAGTGCCGGTCTGCCACACAGCTCCCTGTGGTCTACTCACCTCCACGTGGTGGAAATCTACTCTGTTTGAGATGGGATGTTTTGCTCTTCACTTCCACACCCCTGAGATGTATGTAGGGTTCGGGAAAGACATTTAATAGGACAGATCACTTTTTTGGATGCAGATATTACTGCCGTATGGCCATTTCCTCTAAAACTGAAAAAAGGCTTACAATTGAATGTTGATATTGTCTGTACTCTTTTAAGAAAGAAAAGAAACACTCAAAAGCGAGATCCACATATAGCTCTTTAAATGCCTGCACTTTGTAAGAATGGGCATATTGTGATGAGTTGGGTAACAGCCTATTCAAACAAAGGGTTGGGAGAATGATATTTGATCCCAAGTCAGTGCTTTGTTACTTGATGGGAGTAAAGGGAGGTGCAGGTAGAGAGAACTTTTTTCCCCTCTGTCTTTTGTGTTGTGGAGATTCTCACGGATTGTTCTCATAGGGGCTGATGGGGCCATTGGCTTCACCGCAAATAAGGTGAGGTTGGGTAGTACTACGCAGGCAGTCAGTACTCTGTTCATATAGAGCACAAGATATTATTGACTAGTGGCTCGGTGGCCATTTAGGACTGGGGTGAAACATTTATTCCTCATGTTATTCCTGATGACTGACCTGACTTTTCTTTCATCTCTGTCTTCAGGTGGAAAATGCCAGCCCCAACACTGCTGTTTACGCCAACGTCACCGAGCTGAAGAAAAACATCCCACAATCCCCTCCGTTAGTAGCTCTGAGTCCTGACTTGCCTCTTACCCAGGAGGGATGGCAGGTGCACACTGACAAGGACAGCGGGAAAGAGTTCTATTACCGCCCAGCCACGGGCCAAACCACTTGGGCCGACCCCCGTAGCACCCTCCCATCCACAGACATGGAGCTGCCCAAGGAAGCGTTGGCTGTCCCAGCCCTGTCCATGGCCCTTTCCCCTGCCCTGTCCCCGGCCCTTTCCCCGGCCCTGTCCCCAGCCTCATCCCAGGGTTCCAACTGGGAACAGGTGTTGGATGAGACCACAGGTCGAAACTACTTCTATAACCCCACCTCTGGGGCCACGTCCTGGGGAGCTCCGGAGCCCATCGCCCCCTCCTCTCCTGTTACTGAGCCTCCTGTGCTGAAGCTCCCAGACAGAGGACCGGTAGGGTCAAATATGCTTTATTTGACTAATATGGCCATTGTTTCAAGCTCATCAACAGATAAGGCTTCTAAAATACAGAACCGTGGAAAGTGTTGTTGGATTGTTGACTGCTAAAGCAGTCTGTCAGACACCAGCGCATTAACATCTGCTTCATGGTCTTGAGGGAGTCTTGTTTCGTTAGTTCATTAGCTAGTTATGTCTAAAGCCTGCTATGGCATACACATGCTTTTTGCTGTTTATTCTCAGTGTTACTAGCCAAGTTACTAAGAACGTTTGCCATTTGAGCAGAATCGCTAGCATGTTATGAACCATGTCATAAACTTGGCCACCATGTCATAAAATTGGCCACTCAGTTTGAGTTCCATCTTAAAAGCATTTGCGAATCTTCTGTTCCTCAGCCCCCTCTCCCAAAGGAAGACTACCTGACAGAAGACCACGAAGCTCCAGACACTTCCTCCTCGGTGTTCCCCAAAGACCTCCTGCCAATGCCGCAGGCTAAACTGGCCGTCATACCCCGGGCCATTCTAGACAGTGTCCCGGCGGGCTGGAAGCGCTCCATGGATGCAGATGGGAAGCCCGTTTTCACCAGCGAACGCACACAGGAGCAGGTAAGTGTATTGAATGGAGGTCCAGAGCTTTGAAAGGGTAGCGGTTTGAGAAACCATGCAGTGTGTGTCAAACACTGTTTTGTCCTGTGTGTGTGTATCCTGGCAGTGGCTCAAGTCTGTGGATCAAGAAGGAAAGACGTACTACTACCTGAGAGACGGCTCCAGATCCCAGTGGAACCTTCCAGCAGAGGTGAAGAGAACCAATATTGTAATTTCAAGGAATGGTTGAGTGTCTTTTTACCAGGTCTCAAAGAGCTTGACATTGTATGGGGTAACTCTGTACTGCACATAGGTGAAAAAAATATGCCCTTACCTCAGATAAGTTGGGTTTGATTAAATAGGCCAGGGCCTTTACACTGTTTGTTTCTGTTAACCCTCTCAGCTCCCAGTTGCATCCAGTCTGCCTAAGGTGAGGAATGGAGTGGACCAGGACAGTCCGCCGGTTCTGAAGAACTGGAGACACACCATCGGCCCAGCTCAGTTTGGCCCCTCCCAAGAAGACAACGTGAGTAGCTGGGGAGCCCAGAGCATGGACAGGGACGTTGAGGGAGGTTTCACACCGTTGGTGTGAACAGACGTTTATGGGCCATTAGAATCTCTTTTTGGAATCTAGACTGAATTTGGCACTACGGTATAGGAACATAGAAACTGCAGCATTGGCCATTCTGGTAGTCCCAAGCAAACAAGCCATTAGGACTAGTCCCTGACATGAGACACCTGGCCCTCACAGTTTTATGCACAATGCCCTTGTGGAAGGATGTCGTTGTGTATGTCTCAACAGGAGATGGAAACACCTGTCCTAGTTGATTTCCTCTCAGGAGGTCACTTACAAACCTAAATGGGAGAAACTACAACAAGAATGAAGGGGGCAGGGGAGAAAGCGGATAGAATTATGACTCATAAAATTTGACAGGATTTCTGCTGAAGAGGGAAGCTCTGTTTGAACAATAAGTTCCTATCGACTACTGTTGACTAACCAACCTGAACCCAATTCCCTCCCTTGCGTTTGGCAGAGGTTCTTTCCAACACATAGGAGAAATGTTTCGGACATCACCAGTGAAGCATCCAGCTCAGGCAACTCCACCGAGACACCACACCATGTAAGTACAGTAAGAACATACGACACGATAAGGTTTTGAATCCATAAGGATCTTTGTCAGGTCATTTTCTACTGGCCCTCAATAATAAATGATACGTGTTTGGACTAGTACACATAATAATTGAATTGGAAATTGCATTATTTTTCAACAATGATTTTATTGTTAATTTTATGAATTTTAATTCATTAATTTCCTGAAATGGAATTGACCCCAACCCTACTACTAACTCAATAAAATGTACTCTACTGTACAGACAGCGCACAAGCACTTCTAAATGACAAAGAGCCTGAAGACCCATTATTCCATTCATTGAAGAATTGTATTGTTTTCTCCATAAAGACTGATAGGTTGGGAGTACGGAGTAGACTGTCACATCTGAGCACAGACTCACATCATGAGCACGTAGGTTCTTACGGCCCACGTCAGGCCTGATAGATGCATAGTGTAGTTTGCCAGACAGGCATTGCATTCTGGTGGTGTGTGGGTGTTCTGATCTAACTAACATACTATGACATAGAATTGGATAGGAGAACTAATGGCGCTTGGGAAGGGGAGCTAATGGATTAGATATTGGTTACAGTACATACTACATACATGTATGCTCTTAAAAGGGCTGAATAAGAGTTTCTTATGTGGTGTTTAAGTGAAACTACTAACTTTGAATGGGTTGTTCTCTCTCTTCACTTCGTGTGTGGATAAGAAAGCTATCTGGATAACAAGCATCTGCTAAATCAGGGCTAAATCAGGGCTAAATCAGGGCTAAATCAGGGTCCTGCCCCCCCCCCCCCCCCCTGGGTGCACATTTTGGTTTTTGCCCGAGCACTACACAGCTGATTCAAATAACCAACTCATCATCAAACTTTGATTATTTGAATCAACCCTGTACTAAATGATCGTGTCATGATAGACCACCATTGACACTACCCCCTAGTGGGGCGAGGGAGCATTTGTAGTTGTTTTTGTTGGACCTTTGCAAGTGGTGGCTTGTTGGGTAGTACTTTCAGATCTGATTGACACCATATTTTATTGCATTGCCTTTCAAAGCATTGTGCTGAATGTACTTATGGTGCTGTCTTATGTAGTAGGCACAGTAATGTCAAAGTGCTGAATGTCAATGCTATAAGCAAAGTCAACCCCAAAGGATCATTTCCCATTTTATGAATCCATGCAAACATACTCACACCCAAGCATGTATAACTGTGCACTCATGCACACACACACATATACTAAGATTGACCACTCCCATGTAGACACCTGACTCACATTTCAAAGGTGTAAAGAATCTGCTACTTATACTCTTTGCTCTTTACCTGTGCTCATAGCCCAAGAATTCAGCATAACCTGGAACACTGCCAACACAAACATTTGTTGCTGCCACCTAGTGGCCTAGTATATGCATTGCAAAGTCACAGCAATACTTTATCCAGGCCTAGAATTATAGCCCACAATTACAATAATCTGTTAACATGAACAGTCCAATGTTCATATCAGCAAGTAGGCCTATGGGCAATGTCCAGTAGCATATGGCCCAATGTGGGTACTAACTGCTTAACTCATTTACCTATGTATGTCAGTGAAAACCATGAAAACCATGTGTTTGATACGATTTCATTCACTCTATTACGGACATTATAATGAGGCGTCCTCCCCTCAGCAGCCTCCACTGATGTGCGTACAGTACAATATAACTAACAACATCTTTAAACCTGATCTGAGGTCTGTGGGTTCCTGGTAATCACCATTAGTAGAAATGTTCATATACTCTCACTCTGTCATTTGTGATATTTTGTTAACATTTGTCTCTATTTTGCTCGTTTTAGACACATCTACTGGAGAAGGCAGGTATCCTGAACAAAACCAAGGTGGCCGACAATGGGAAAAGAATTAGGTAATGTCAAGTCAACCGCAAAAATTACAACACATTGTGATTTGCGCAATGGACCAATGATTCCTTATTTTCTGGTTTTCTAATAGGAAGAATTGGAGTCCGTCATGGACAGTGCTGCATGGAGGCATTCTCACGTTTCACAAAGACCCAAAATATGCACCCTCAGGAAACTCTGTAAGAACATTTTGCTACAGTAACCACTCACAACCACCAGTATAGAAAATAAGCTCATTGCATTCGTAAAGAATGACTTGCTTGCTTGTCAGGATTGGGTGTCCTACAACCTACTATTACGAACCACCAGGTCTGTTGAATGAATGTCATTGGTCCGTGATTCCTCAGAACAAGACCAATCAGATCACCCCAGAGTACACAGTGGAGCTGCGGGGAGCCACTGTGGGCTGGGCCCCCAAGGACAAGTCCAGCAAGAAGAACGTTCTGGAGGTATGGGCTCTGTTTAACGTCTGTCAGGGTTGAAGTCAGTTCTATTTCATTGAATTCAGGAACTGAATCAAAATGAATTGAATTTAACTCTTGGTATGGCTTTTTCCCTCTCCCGCTACAGTTGAAAACGCGTCATGGGTGTGAGTACCTGATCCAGTACGACACAGAGAGCATCATTTCTGACTGGCACAGGATCATACTGGACACCGTCAGACAGCTGGTGAGTATCCAGGAGGTGTCTATGTGACAAGTTCTAATTAAAGTAGGCCAAGTATAACCTCTCCTCTCTCAGGACCAAGATCACTTGTCGGAAGAGGAAGAGGAGGAACCTATGGAGAAATCTCCACTTGCTTCAGACAGAGACAAGAGGACCAGCTGTAAGTATGAGTGTCCTACAACCTACTGTTATGAACCACCAGGTCTTTCAATGCTTTTGAGGTGTAAATAGGTGTAAAATGTCAATATTTGATAACTGGGCATTAGATTAGGTAGTTAACGAAAGCTGCACCCATTATAAATTGCCCTCTCCAGCAGCCACCAAAATTACGCCAGGCATCAGTGCCGAGTCATCAGATCAGGGGCGTGTCCGCACCAAACTACGCAAGTTCCTCCAGAAGAGGCCCACACTGCAGTCAGTGAAGGAGAAGGGCTACATAAGAGGTAAGACTGGGCTTTATAGCATGTTTATATGACATAGCAGAGTAACCTTATTGTACCTTATGATACCTTTACGGCACTCAGAATGTTTTTCATCGTGGTTCTCTAGATAATGTGTTTGGTTGTCATCTGGACACGCTGTGCCATCGAGAGAACAGCACTGTGCCCAGGTTTGTGGAGAAGTGCATCAGGGCAGTGGAGATTAGAGGTAGGTATTCCTTCTTTATCCTGAGACCGTAATATCAACCTTTACCTTTACCACCTCTAAAGAGGCAACACAATTGTGCATTCCCCTTAGGTCTGGACATTGATGGGATCTACAGAGTTAGTGGGAATCTAGCTGTCATTCAGAGACTACGCCACAAAGCAGATCATGGTAAAGCAAGTTTCAAGGACTAGTAATGTATTTGTAGATGGAGCATCTTGCAGTATTATCAAATCAAATTTTTATATCAACCATATTCTCTGTCCTCATGCTACCTCCCTCCCTCCCTCCCTCCCTCCAGAGGAAAATCTGGACCTAGAGGACGGTCAGTGGGAGGAGATCCATGTGATCACAGGGGCGCTGAAGCTCTTCCTGAGGGAGCTGCCTGAACCTCTCTTCCCTTTCAGCTTCTTCGACAAGTTTATCGCTGCCATCAGTAAGTCTAGGCCAGGTCCTAATGAAACATTCTGGATGCATCTCAATAGTCAGACTCAAATTACATGATAGTAATGAACTGACATAGTCTGACCTAAATAGCATGAACGGATGTGAATAAATTGACATTTGGGATGACTCTTTCTCTGGTAGAAATCCAGGACTATCCTCAGAAGGTGTCGTACTTCCGTGACCTGGTGAGGTCCCTTCCCCTGCCCAACCACGATACCATGCACCTCCTTTTCAAACATCTCCTCAAGTGAGTGCTTGTTGTGGTAGAAACTGGAATTGTTTTGTATATATACATATATAATTCTATTGTTTTACATAAAACTATAAAAACAATATAAATAACTGAACACTTTCCACTCTCCTCATACTTCCTTTCACACCCTCTTCTCCTCATCCCCTCCTCTTCCTCTCTTCCAGAGTGATTGAGTTTGGGGAAAAGAACCGTATGTCAGTCCAGAGTGTGGCCATCGTGTTTGGCCCTACGTTACTCAGGCCCCAGACTGAGTCGGCCAACATCACCGTTTACATGGTCTTCCAGAACCAGATTGTGGAGCTCATCCTCAAAGAGTTTGAGACAGTGTTTGCCCCCAGCTGAGACATGTTCTATGGCATCCATGAGTCAAGAGGGACGGAGACAATGGGGGTTGTCAAGTCCTGGGAAAAGACTGATGGTTACATGGGTTGCTAGATTTGGTAAAGGGAGGTTTTTTTTCTGTCAGTGAACTAGCCTTTAACTGTGGTAGTTCCAAGTCTTCAACCTTCATCCCAAGTTTCAAACTCGTGCTGTCCACCCATCCATTCATCCATCTGTTTTGGTACTTCCACTCAAAAGAACATTGACAAAAAGGAAGTTGAGGGAAAAAGGGAAAATGGATGAACATGTTGACATACCAAAGTTTACCATGGATCCGATGACAATACCTGGCATTAGGCATCATGTTTAGTTTTACGAAGAAAATATATATTACATGTAGGTGTACATGTATTTGGGGGAATATTCTGATGTTGTATCCATGGTTTGGAGTGACATATCTGAGACAGATTGGTCTTTTTAGTGGATGACCTCTTAACTATATGTTAAAGTCTATGAAAAATATTAAATATTGTATACCTTCCCGAATGTTTCCTTATCAACAATACAACTATGAGATCTTCCTTATCAAACCAATTAAAATGGTTGTTGTTGCTTTCCTTTTGGTGAGCCATTCAGATTTCATACCTCGGCCTTGACTGTAAAGTTATTTGATTACTTCCTAATTTAGAAAAAGGCTGTGGATTTATCAAGGAATACTACTTGCGACTATATTGTGGTTCATTATGCATAACGTGGCTGTACGTTATGGGCAGTACATATGAAAATATATTATGATAGAGCATAACTGTACATTATGGTTGTTTTATAGTATTAATGTTATTACAGAACAAGGATAAGAACAATATATCAAGATATTTTGAACAACTTTTTTCTCTGTACATAAGAGTTTACCTTATAAATGAATGTTCTTCTAATAAAATAATGTAATTTCTGTCAATGTTTCTGTCCAAAAGGCTGTGAAGTATTTGTGGTTAATCATATCAGTAATGTTAGTTCATCAAATGTAGCTGTAGCTCTGCCCACCGGTGAAGTGGAGCAGAGCATGCTGGGCGATCTACAGCTCAGAGAATAAGATCAGTAGTCAGAGTAAGAGTAATAAGATCAGTAGTGAGAGAAATTTCCAGCCATCCTTGTCATTTCCCACCAGTTAGCTTTCATTGTGTTAGCACACACACACACACACACACACACACACACACACACACACACACACACACACACACACACTTTGATTAAATCAAGTCGCCAGACCACTAAGTGCCTTAGCCCATTCATACTACATACACTGTGTGATGCATCTTCAGCATTATTAAACCGCCTCAACTGGAATCCTACCTGTCTGTCATCTGTGCCCTTACCAGCACACGGGAACGAACACATGAAGTAAAACCTAACCTTAAGAATATACAGTCCACCAAGTCACTTACATTGTGGTCCTTTCGAGCCGGATAAAGGTGTTTACTCCGGGATCAAGATGCATTGAGTTACCGGTGAAGCCTGGACCAGGTCTGATCATCCAAGGCGCCAAGCCTCACCTTATCCAAGTTATAGTAGCACAGTATGTACATGGGCAAGAAGACGACCTTCAACCTCGCATGGCGGGAGCTGCCAAGATGACACCCCTCACTCCACCCAGTCCCTTCCTCTCCAGCCAGGCCAGATGGGACACAACTCCAGATGTGTGGGAGACCTTCAGAGAGCACAGGTCCGTCCTAAACCCTCATCTGACCCATGAGAGCTATAGGATGAGCTACTGTAAGCAGAGTAAGGAGCAACATAGAGGTCTGTCCATGGTCTGCTACAGTCACTGGGAACACAGGAAGCCACCTACAGAGAACGAGCTAGTGAGAGAGTACATCGAACAAGGGAAAGCCCAGCTGCGGCAGTCCCAGCGAGCTATGCAAGTCAGGCTCACTCAGTCACATGAGCAACAAGAAGAGATGGTACAGCTCACTGAGACTCTCCGCTCCGTGCTGCCACAGCTCACATCCCAGTCTATAGCTAGTCTGGGATGTGTTTCAGTCTGCCATCACAAAGGACCTATCAGTCAACAGTAGCCTGCAGCCAGCCGCTGTTCCAGAGTTTCCACCCGCTCCTTCTACAGAGCTGAAGTTAATCATCGAGGTGGACTCTTCAGCTGCTCTGGCTACAGAGCATCAGCCAGTAGTAGCCACCGTGGTGCTCCAGATCAACATGGTGCTACAGCCCTCTCTGGCCACAGGAGCTCTGCCTACCCGTCCTGGAGCCCAGACCAGCTATCACAGATGGGGCCCAGTCTGCCCCTTCCCTAGGGTTACTGCTGATCCCTACAAAGCTAACCCATTCTTCCCTAAAGTTCCTGTATGCAACTGACTATGGGGCCGAGCCTACCCTGTGCTCTAGTCTCCTGTCTGTTCCTGCTATAGGAGCTCAGCCTACCCCTGTCAAGTCAGACTCACTGTCTGCCAGGCATGAGGAGAAGCCTTCTCCACCCACGAGGGCCCAGCCTGCTTCTGTCATCGTAGACCCGCTTCCTCCTATCCAGGCAGCCCAGCTGGACCTGAAGGTACAACCTGGGCCTGTCTTTAGGTCACCAGCTCCTGTAACAGAGAGCCATCGTGTTGCAACCACAGGCCCACAGACCGCCGTTCATCAGCCAGCATCTCCCTGGTTGCCACCAGCCGCAGCCCAGGGATCCTCAGCCCCTGTCCCAGTATCTCTGCCACCAGCTGCAGCCAAGGGATCATCAGCCCGTCCCAGTATCTCTGGTACCAGCTGCAGCCCAGGGGCCACCACCTGGCTTTACACTAGGAGTCATCCCTGTTTCAGTTAGGGGGGCTCCACTAGAAGCCAACAACAAGCACCCACCTACTCCTGATGAGGAGCCATGTTCATCTCTAGCCACTGGTCCTCCACTTGGCCCTGGCTTCCAGACACTAGCTGCCCATGCAGTGCGGTTCCCACTTACCTCAGTACAACGAGACCAGACCAGCTCATTTGGGGATCCCCCACCTGGTCTTGAGTGGGAGCCTACCATGGCTTCCTCCACGGGGGCCGCTTCAGCCTCCAGTCCTCACCAGCAAGGTCCTCTCCGATCCTGTGGGGGAGCCTCCGCCTGCTCCTCGTTGGAGACCATCAGCAACGCTTCCTGAGAGGCCAGAGCTCAACCCTGTCTTCTGGGCCTTTCCGTCCTTTCCCCTGCAACCTCCGCTAGTCCCTGCCTGTGAGGTCCACCCTGGCTCCGTCTGGGAGCTCCAATCTGCCAGTTGTCGAGAACCATCTGCAGCTCTAGCCCAGGGTCCACAGTCACACCCTACCTGGGGAGCTCTGCTGCCTTCTCTGGAGAACAAGTCTGTCCCTGCTTTGAGACCTCAGCTCAACCCGATTATCAGCTCACATCTGGCTCCTGACCCTAAGACTCAGTTTCCCCTCATCTGGAGGTTGCTGCCTGATCAGGTTGGGGAGTCTCCGCCAGAGCCGGAGCCCTTTTACGCTGTCCACCATAGAGCTACTGCCTGCCGCTGCTCTAGGGGTCAAGCCAGCTCCTGCCAATAGAGTCCAGAGCGCTCCCTCCTTCGAGTCTCAGACTGTGTCAGCCCCAGAGACTGAGAACCCTTCCCATCATTTAAGTACTGGACTGAAGTTGATTAGCTATTGGTGGTTATACTAGCCAGGCCCTTTGCTAATGGAGTGGCTAGACACCCCTAGACATCTGGTCTCATGTCGGTTAAGTTTGGATATGATATGTAAGTAAGAGTTAAGTAAGAGTTAAGATAATCAAGTTTAAGTATTGAGCCTTTCTTAGGAGTGAATTAACATAGTGAATTCAGGGGCGGCTGTACAAAAGGCTGTGAAGTATTTGTAGTTAATCATATCAGTAATGTTAGTTCATAATATCAGAGCTGTAGCCATTCTGGGCAATCTACAGCTCAGAGAAGAAGATCAGCTCTAGAGTAGATAAGTGAGAGAAAGTTACAGCCATCCTTGTGTTTTCCCACCAATTAGATTTCATTGTGTTAGCCAAGGCCAATGTGCTTCCTTGTTAATATACAACACACACACACACTTTGGTTAAAGCAAGTTGCCAGACCGCTATGTGCCTTAGCCCATTCATACTACATACACTGTGTGGTGCTGTTTCGTGCTGGTGCATCTTCAGCATTATTAAACCACCTCAACTGTAATCCTACCTGTCTGTCATCTGTGCCCTTACCAGCACACAGGAACGGACACACAAACCTAACCTAAAGGAATATACAGTCCACCAAGTCCTCACTTGCAATTATTTATTTTACCTTGAAAATTATTGAGGATGAATTAAATTGATAACATGATAGCAATAACTAGCCTATATCACCCTGCAAATCATTACCCAAAAGTTTGGAAGTATTTGCAAAGCATTTCGCTGCACCCATAATAAAATCTGCTAAACATGTGTTTGTGACCAATAAAATCTGATTTGATTTAGATAGAAGTTTAGATAGAATAATATAATTTTAATGAACTGTGAATGGCTGGAGTAAAGTCTACTTTCCACTAATTGGTGATCTGCGCAGCGCGACTGCAATAAAAACGTGCTGGAACGCAGCCAGAATGTGTGGTCTTTGTAGGCTACTCCAAAACGATAGAGGGCGGAAATGCACCAGTTGTTGGGCTGTCCAGTACAGTCACAAACCAAAGAACGTAAAAAAAACGTACGTCACTTCTATCAGACACATAACAACACCGAAATGGCGGCTGAAGGAGTTGGAGAGATCGCTTCTAAGGAGCAACTTACAGCGGCACAGAAACAAGTTCTCAGGAAAAGACAAGATCTCGACTATTGGAAGAAAAACGCGCTAAAAATACGTAGTCGCAACCGCATAACTGGACTAGCTATCGGGGCGTTTGTCATCGGCATGTGTATCCTTCCATCTAGGGTGTCATGCATATCTCAGTCGTTACTACTGTTCCAGCTGGATGATAGCGGTTATTACTTAGGTAGTGTAAAGCGTAGCACATATAATTTGTCAAACATTTACTTGACAATACTTCCTCAATTCCTGACTTGGAAGACAACGCATGTCTTCTAAATTTCCTTGGCAAGTTGCAAGTGGGTTGTTTAAGCAATAAGGTCCGAAGAGGTGTGGTATATGGCCAATATACCACGGCTAAGGTGCCTGGACACAGCCCTTAGTCGTGGTATATTGGCCATATATCACAAACCCTTATTGCTATTATAAACTGGTTACCAACGTAATTAGAGCAGTAAAAATACATGTTCTGTCATACCTGTCTGATATACCACGGCTGTCAGCCAATCAGCATTCAGGGTTTGAACCACCCAGTTTATAATTAAATTTAGAATATGCTCTGTTATTATGTACATTTTTGTTCTCCATGAAGTAAAGCAAAAATGTGTACACTACCATCTTGTCTACTTCAAATCTTCTCATTGACGGTCCTTGCAATCCGGATTCCTTGGGATGTCACCACCCCCCATTGAAGTTAATGTAAAGGGTAGGGACATCCTAAGGACCCAAGTTAGCACTAACACTCATTGATCGAGACAGGTGAGTGTCAGAGAGGAAGAGGTGAAGCAAGATGGATAACTGGGCCCAAATCTGTCTTCTCCAGAAGGTGGTGTTTTCCTTTTTTTCTGCTGACTACCTGAGGAGTTTTTGTATGGAGGTCAATGTGTGTTGAATTTGGTTAACAAAACGTGTAGTGGCTTATTTGCTACATCTGGCTCATTGAATAAAGGTTTTGTAAAGCATAGGTTGGTACGAGTGTACTGATATAAGGAGGACATGACATCCCGGCAACTTAGATTAAAAACACTATATCGGAGTTGTACCTGTTGTTCACTTGCATATGCCCTCTTATTGGCTAAAATGGGCCCACCTGATTTGCCGCCTCCTGCCTGCCTTTAATTTTTTTAAGACATTTATTTTAATTGTTAGAGCGGCCACTGAGCATCTGGTCAATATGTTGCAGGGGCGCAACTTTCACTTGGGAAGGGGGGGCACATACTGAAATTGCATTTTTGCCCCCCCCAGTTTTATCATTGAAATGTGATACAGAACAAAGCAATGGTGTGCTTTAGGACCACGCGGACGCCTTCGTGGGGTCAGGTAGGCTGTTTGGAGTGTGTATCTCCAAACAGCCTACCTGACCGCACGATAATATAATAATTGTCCCCCCCACTTCTAAAACCAAAGTTGCGACCCTGATATAGGGCCTTTGGGGTGGACACCCTGCTCTCTCAATCAATGAGAGAAGATTTGAAATAGACAAGATGACAGCATACACATTGCTGGATTACTTATTGGAGCAAAACATTTTTTTTAATAAATTCTAACAAACCACCTGCCTCTAGCCATTGACGTTTAGAAGACATGCACTGTCTTCCAAGTCAGGAATTGAGGAAGTATCGGAAAGTAGGTTGGTAGAAAAATGGGCTTCCTTGTGGGCTTTAATGGGCTTTAAATAAATAAAAATCATTGGTAGTACAGGTGCACCTGATTTTAAAGTTAGGATCATAACATTTAGAAGCACCAGAATGTTTTTTTCTATTGTACCTATATTAATTTCTAGCTACTTTTGAGCCCTATAAACTATAAAGACATTTGTTTGTTATAAAAAGCTAAAATGTTGATACAAAAACCTGTCATTGAAATTAGTCATTTGTGGAATATTAGGTTTCTACATTGTGTGAAAGCACTACCTATTGAGGTACATTTAGTGGTGGAAAAAGTACCCAAATGTCATACTTGAGTAAAAGTAAAGAAAATGACTCAAGTGAAAGTCACCCAGTAAAATATACTTGTGTAAAAGTCTAAAAGTATTGAGTTTTAAATATACTTAAGTATGAAAAGTAAATGTAATTGCTAAAATATACTTAAGTATCAAAAGTATAAATCATTTCAGATTCCTTATATTGTTTTTTAAATTTACGGATAGTCAGAGGCACACTCCTACACTTAGACATCATTTACAAATTAAGCATTTGCGTTTAGTGAGTCCGCTCGATCAGAGGCGAATAAGCATTCAAAATGTAAGTACTTTTGAGTGTCATGGAAAATGTATGGAGTAAAAAGTACAAGTTGTCAAAAATATAAATAGTAAAGTACAGATACCAACAAAAAAAACTTAAGCAGTACTTTAAAGTATTTTTACTTAAGTACTTTACACCACTGGGTACATTACATTGAAAATTGTACACTGTCTCTAATAGCGAACTGGTTTATGAATGTATAGTCAATTCATGACATTCGCAATCCATTACATTTTTCTCAGTAGTAATGGTGCAGTCATGACAGTAACGAATCTACACCCACTTTTATTTCTAGGGCACTTATACAACGGTACAGCGAAGCTTAATCATTACAACAATTATTGTCTGTGTGATTATTTTTCTAGGTGCACGGTGCTCCCAAAATAAAATGGCAGGTCGCACAACAAAATATTTAGGAGCATATGCAACCAAAATGGTTGCACTTTATAGCCCTGGTCGAAAATGATCTGGTCTATGCTTTACATGATCTAAGTAACACCTTTCAGCCATTTGTAACAGTGGCAATGGTCTGACTAGGCAATATTTTTCAGATCTAATAACTAGCTAGCTGCTAACGTTAGCATGTCATGGTCACCAAATAGGTTCCTAGCTAGTTTGTGTGTGGTGTGTGTGTCTTATCATTTCTCACTGCTCTAAAAGGATCCACAGCACTCAATATGGTGCTGTAATGAAAACCACAACTCTCAGAAATATACTGAAATGCTCTTTGAGAGGAAAAAGGCAAAGGTTACTCCTGCCTGTTTTGTGGCCTTAACCATTTCTTGTCTTCAGTCAGCTACACTATCCTCTCAGTGAAGCAGGAGAGGATCATGGAGGACATTGATAACGAGGCCAAGATAAATTACATCAGAGGCCCCAGGACCGGGACCAACTCTTAAGGATGTTCCCAGCTCCCTCACCTGCACAGGAACAGTGGAAGCTGAGCTCACACTGGACTGGACTGTCAATCTGCCATATGCAACTGTGGCTAAAAGATACACACTTGTTTTTGAAAGGTGGAGGCTCCCATCAATTTCTGTTATTTCAATATGCATTGTAGAGATAGATGTAACCATGCTCTAGACCTGGATACCCTGCAAACTGGTTTCTGAATATAATATAACTTGTTATATAATAAGAGGTTGTTTAAGAATATTACATTGTTTGTGTATTGTGCAACTAATTGGCCTCGTAATATAGGAGAAAGCTTACGTGTTGGGCTATTCCGTGATATTTGGATGTTGTTATAGAATGAAATGAAACGTAAAGCTGCAATCAGATGATTCGTGTGTAATAAATTGTTTACTTACTTGACGGTGTATCCGTTTTGAGTTTTCAAAGTCAATGCGTGATGATTTTGGACATCAACCTACAGGGAAAGAAAACTCAAAACAGTGCATGATGTTGAATAGTCATTTATTAGCAATATTTACAAATATGATTTAGGAAACAATCACGCTTGGAAGGTAAAACAAAAAATGTTAAAGGCACAGAATCTGCATGGCAGTATGTTTTCTAGAAACATGATTGACAACAAAATAGATTTCATTGTATATTTACTGTTGATGTCTTGATTTAGAAGAACACAATCTGAGTAATATATTTCATGTGTTCTACTGCAATCGTTCCCCATGTGCATACTTTAAGGCAAATAGCTCAGAATTCTTCACAGCTTCAGTTCTTTGTCATGAATCAAATAATTACCAACACTAAATGCATAGGCACACATACCGATTTAAAATATATAACTATAATCTTTACCCCGCTATTATTTATAGGGATGCAATTGTTCAATAGCAATAGTGAACGACCCCTATGGAAAGTGCATTGTATCAATCCATAGATTAAGAAGATAAAATACGTTTTTAAAGCATAGGCGTCCACTCTATGCTTAAAAAATGAAGGCTGATAAGTGACACCCAGTATCTTTACTACTAGGCCATAGAGAGTGAGTAACAAATGAACAAAGTGTAGTATATTATAAGACCTGGAGTGTTTGTATACTGAACAAAAATATAAATGTAACATGCAACAGTTTCAAAGATTTTACTGGTTTACAGTTCATATAAGGAAATCAGTCAATTCAAATAAATTCATTAGATCCTAATCTATGGATTTCATATGACAGGGAATACAGATATGCATCGGTTGGTCACAGATACCTTAACAAAAAATGGGTCTCACAGGGGGCCTCACGATCTCGTCACGGTATTTCTGTGCATTCAAATTGCCATCGATAAAATGCAATTGTGTTCGTTGTCCATAGCTTATGCCTGCCCATACCATAACCCAACCGTCACCATGGGACACTCTGTTCACAATGTTGTAATCAGCAAACCACTCACCCCACAACGCCATACACGTGGTAGGTGGTTGTGAGGCTGGTTGGATGTACTGCCACAATCTCTAAAACGAAGTTGGAGTCGGTTTATGGCAGAGAAATGAACGTTCAATTCTCTGGCAACAGGTCTGGTGGACATTCTTGCAGTCAGCATGCTAATTGCACATGCCTTCAAAACTTGAGACATCTGTAGCATTGTGTTGTGTGACAAAACTGCACATTTTAGAGTGACCTTTTATTGATCCCAGCACAAGGTGCACCTGTGTAATGACCATGCTGTTTAATCAGCTTCTTGATATGCCACACCTGTCAGGAGGATTGATTATCTTGGCAAAGGAGAAATGCTCACTCACCGGGATGTAAACAAATTTAATTTTAGAGAAGCAGGCTTTTGTGCATATGGAACATTTCTGGGATCTTTTACTTCAGCTCATGAAACCAACACTTTACATGTTGCGTTTATATTTTTGTTCAGTGTACGTTCAATAAAGTGACATTTAGTTTTTCATGCACCGTGTGTGATTTGTGTTGCTTCATGAACATTTGTTCACACCAAACACAGTTCTGATGTTTTGCTGATACTTGCAGGCAGCTTGGATTGACTCTTATTTAGGTGTATTTGTTTTAGTTCACCCGGCACACCAACTAAGCGGAGCTGCAAAATGGAAAACTGCTGACCTGACTTGCCGGTCAATACATTAGATGCATATTTGTTCATCCCATTCCTTACGCAATATTGCAAACCTTTCTAATACCAACTTGAAACAATATTACAAACCCTACAAATGCACTGTTTTGAAGGCAATGATTACATCTCATCCTGCTAAAGCTATCTTATCTCCTGATTCATAACATCTGGACAGTAAAACACTGTCTAGCTAGGGCTGGATTTGATCCATATCGCCGAAGTATCGCAAATGTTTTTTGAGCAGACATATGCAGCGTTTACCGTGAATGCAGTCTCCGCGACCGCAGGAACATTGCCTTTAGTTGTCAATTTCAACATTAAGGGGATTAAGGGGAGTTCCTGCTTGCAGCAGTTGGATGACGAGGTGCAGGAGAGAGCAGGGCTTCTGGGACGTGTGTTTTCCAGGACTAGCACAGGCAGTAACCGCATAAGAGCACACGCAGAAACACACACACAATTAGCCTTCCTATGCTCACTTTGACCTGATGCTACACACAGCTATATAAGCTTAGCATCCTTAAGATCGGGAGGGGGACTTCCTTGGCTTGGTGTCACAATACTAACTCATGGTATTGCACATGGACCAGATGGCAGATAGGATGCTTTGGTGCTCTGACAATGGGATCCTTATCCATCGTCGTTAGGAGTGTTTAGTGAGGCTCATCATGTGGATGACCATGGCCTTTTTCTCATTTGGGAAAAAGTCTGTCCTCCAACCTCTCCTTTGTCCTCTCTCCTCCGTGACTCAGAAACTGATAAGTGGTCGAGGCGAACAGAAGTGTTCTTCCTCCTTGTTAGCTATCTTTCATAGATGATAGTCATGTGTGTCCTACCGGAGTCCTTCATGAAAGAATTTATAAATCTGCCACACCCCCTTTGAATCAGCTTTTGTTTTGTTGATGGAGAAAAGCATGCACATATTTACAAACAATATGCTAGTTATAGTTGTATCTATAAAATGTATTGAACAACTAACTTCATTTGTTTTTATCACTCAACAAATTTATTTTGGGATCCATCCCTGTAAACGTCATTTGCCTGAGTGGAGAAAAAGTCTAATTTCTTACAAGCCCATTTTCGTCCTCGTTCACTCTCTTTGCTACCTCTCCTCAATTACCTTTTTCAAAAGGAGGCGAGAGAGGACAGAGGAAAGAGGACGCAGGAGTTGAGCAAATCCAATTGAGAAAAGGCCCATGTCTTCTGGCCATCCGGTTTCCCCATCCCAAGGCTCAGGCTGGGAGCTATCTGTTCAGCACTGGGCTGGGCAACTTATTGGTCATCATTGGGCTCCCTCTCTTCCTGGTTGGTGGTTGGGAGGGGAGGCGGCTGGCCACAGTATCACCTGCCCCAACCCCCAATCCTCCGGATCACACAGGGAGACGCGTCTCACTAGTAGTAGAGAGGTTAGAGGTCAGAGGGCGTAGTGTGTTCACCAAGTAACCAAGCAGGTTAACAAAGAAAAATTAAGGTGACTACGTTAACATATTATTTTCATCACTGCACAGGTTTTTAGAAGGATTACACCTGTCAAAATGTTCTATGTTATTATTCAGACTGACAAGGTCAGGGTTCAGGGATCATGGGTCAGACAGGGTGCTTGCTCACCATCCGGTTGTAGTCGGGGGCAAAGGTCACCCCTTTACTGGACCTCTCCTGAGAGCCACTGCTGCTGCCACTGACTGAGTTTTTACGCATGATCCCTGTGTTTGTAAGACATGGAGGGAATAGCTAAGTCATAACGAACTCCCAACCAGACAGCAACATAACTACTACAATACCAACTGACCTGCAGGGGGCAGTATATCCAGTCTCTGCAGGCTGTTCCTACGCAACCCGGGGTAGTTGCCGCTCTTGGAGAGACGCCTCTGGCGGTTGTTGAGCATGGCGGCAGGGGACACGATGCCAGGGGGAGGCACCTTTCCCATCCGCTCATACAGCGCCTCAATCTCCCTCTTCTGAGTGAGCTGGAGGGCCTGCACCTCTGACAGGTGCCTGAAAGAGAGGAAGGGAGGAAGGACAGAGAGGGGGAGGGGAGAAGAAGAAAGAGGAGGAGGGAATACAAGAGAGAGTGAATGGGACAGGGAAAGAGTTGAGAAAGGAGAAGATGGTCAAGGTCAGGGGCAAGAAGAGTTTTATTAAGTTAGCTTGAATTGGTGTTTGTGTTTTCACAGTCAGGTCAGGAATTTGGAAGATCATTTTGGTTTAATGACCATTTAGTGTTGACAAACCAAGTTATAAGAATGTTCAAAACCTTATGTCATGCTCTAATGATGACAGTGGAGGCTGGTGGGAGGAGCTATAGGAGGACAGGCTCATTGTAATAACTGGAATAGAATAAATGGAACGGTATCAAACATATGGAAACCGCATGTTTGACTCCGTTCCATTGATTCCATTTCAACCATTACAATGAGCCCATCCTCCTATAGCTCCTCCCACCAGCCTCCACTGAATGACGATGCGCATGACCTTATTACACATGTTGATGTCAACAGTTCTTAGAAGTCTTTTTAATTCAACTAGAGTCCCGTGTGGCTCAGTTGGTAGAGCATGGTAGAGCATGGCGCTTGCAACGCCAGGGTTGTGGGTTCATTCCCCACGGGGGGACCAGGATGAATATGTATGAACTTTCCAATTTGTAAGTCGCTCTGGATAAGAGCGTCTGCTAAATGACTTAAATGTAAATGTAGAGTGATAAAGACACACTTCTATTTCCTATCAACAGTGTGGCCATAACTCGTTTGTTTTGTTTTGGAGGACTGGGGAGGAACCGGTGACCTTGATTGGTGGAACAACGTTTTCTACTTTGACTGTGTGTTTGTTCACAACCTCAGAGACGTAACTTCAAAAACAGAAATAGTACGCCTCCTCTCCTCCACTCACCTGTCCCTGAGTTCCTGTAGCTCCTCGCACATATCCTCGTTCTCGCTCTCTGTCTCGTCACTGCTGACATACGAGGCGCTGCGTGTGTAGCTCATCCAGGGCTGGTTCAGGTTGCTCCCGCTGAACTGGGGGCTCCCCGCTGTACCCTCCCACAGGCTCAGGCTCAGCCTCCGGCCCCCCCTTCTCCTCAGCTCCTCCTCCTCCTCCTTCTCTCCCTCCTTTTGCTCCTTGTCTGGCTCCTTTTCTGGCTCCTCCTCACTCTCCTGCTTGTCCTCCTGCTCTGTCTGCTTAGGGCCTCCAGTCAAGGACTGGGCGATGTCTAGGTTACACAGGGGCCCGCCGGGGGATCGCTGGGGAGGGGACACGGTTACGGTGCTAACGCTGCTTTCTGATTCGCCCCCCTGCTCCTCGGTGCTGGTATCAGATTCACTGTCCCGGGAGGAAGGGCTGGTGCTAACGGTGACTGTGGGCGGGGTTTGGTGTTGTGGGTGGGTTTGGGGAGGATCCTGGGCGGGGCTAGCGGAGGCTGCAGGGATCTCTCTGCTGGGTGTGACCTGGAAACGGCCGACGGTAACTGTAGGCTTTTTCTCTGTTGGAGGGAGAGAGAGAGAGAGAGAAGAGAGCGGGGGGAGTGCGAGATTTATGTCACGTTACGTAATTGACACCCATTATAATGGTGTGTAGAAAGAGTCATTGACATCAAGCCAGCCTACTCATCTACACAACAAAGTATTTCTCATCAAAGTTTATACTACAGGTTGGGCACATGGGGGGCAGACTTAACTGTACAATGATTTAAGTCATGTTGCTTGAGAGAGTACCTTGGGGTCATACAAGTACACAGTAAAAAGTGAATTGATAAATTAATGATCCACAGTATCGTATATTAAGTTGCCATGGACACAGCAGGTGCAAAAATGCAATGTGGTTTTTCCTGACATATCGGCTACCTTAGAAACAGACAGTGCTTTAAAAATGTACATTAATTAAAAATGAATTGACGTGATTGACAATTATTAGCTCATCATGCCAAATGCATACACAATGAAAAGGTGTATGGCATGGAGAGAGAGCTTACCCTCAGAGATAGGTGACAGTCTGTTTTTGGCAGCGTTTGCTCCCGACTCTGACACCACCAGGGGTGAAGAGGTTCTTAGCTTGGGTGAAGACACCTGCAGGGTAAAATAACAACAATTTATTTTCAGCTTTACCAGCTCAGTACTGTAATAATACACTATGCCAGAACATGTTACAGGCGTGTCTCATCTATACAACACTGTAGAGGAACAGGTTTGAGGTTTTAAAGGTAAGGCAACACAGGTTGAAGCAAATTCATATCCTACTGTATACACTTCATCTTCATGTATATGAGCACATATTTATTAAGTGACTTACGGTGCTCTGTGGGCTGGCTGGAGCGGAGGAGGAGGGGGAGCTGGTGATAGAGGTGGAGGCTGAGCTGTCTGTCTGCTCCTGGAACCCCACCCTGGGCCCCAGCTGGCAATACATCTGTGGACTCGCCCTGGATCCTGGAGGAGAGAGGCTGGAGCCAGCTTGCCTGAAAGCAGTCCCATCCACTAGCCCGCCAGGCTGGGGTAACCCTGGGGCTACGTTGGCTTTCAACAGGCCCTGTTGGTGCAGAGCCTGGGTGTCTGCATACTGCTGGCACATGTCCAGATACTGGCCTGCTGTTATCTGGCCCTGGGGTTGGTAGGGGCCCTCCCCTGGCATCAGCTGGGGAGGGCCAAACATGGATGGGTGGTAGGAGCCAGACTGGGCTGGGTTCAGACCGCTGGGCATGGAGGTGGGGGGCATGAAGGACTGGGCGACGCTCATGGCCAGGGACAACACGTTGGCCAGGGAAAAGAGGGGCTGGTTGTGGCTGTTGGGGGGCCACATGCCTGGGTTCTGCTGCTGTTGGGCTGAAGGGGTGGGCTGGGGGGTACTGCCCACTACCTCACCCTTCAGAGGTAATGTTTCACCCCCCTGCTGCTGCCCTGGGGTGGCCGGCTTGGCCGGGGAGGAGGAAGGGGATGGGGAAGAGGAGGAGAGGTTGGAGTTGCTTAGGACCCGGTGGAGGGTCTCGGGGGTGAGGGGGGTGCTGGCGGGCTTTGAGGAGGTCTGGGTGACAGGGTAAGGGAAAGGAAAGTGGGTGTTGGGGACATAGGGGGGCTTGGGGTACTGCTGGGGCAGGGGAAGCAGCTGATTGAGGGGCATCACGGGGGGCACGGCCTTGGGGTGCGAATACTGGGGGTAATGGGAAGCAGGCGGGTGGAAGGTCTGGGAAGAACCTGGAAGACACATAAGGAATATTGGGGTTAGACTCATAAGTAGGGGAACAATCTGACTTATGACTGGTTGAATGGGTTCCATCCACAAACAGAATAAAGACCTGTTCTAAAGAGTTTATGTTACGTAGACAGCATTCCCTTCTGCCTAGCACCACATATAAAGTAACCAATCAGTTATTTACAACATAAATCAAACTGGACCACCTGAGGAAAGACCTACTTTCACTCAGATACAGATACAGTGACACAGTATTGGTTACATTCGCTTTTCCTCTCACAAATGTAGATACTTCCTTCCTTTTTCAATCTTATCAATGGACAGAGATATCATTCTGCAGCACAACTTCAGCTCAGTTAAACACAGGTTCCCATGAAATCAAGGCATGTCAGTCAAAAGGAAATTTGACACCGCCCAGAGTGTCAAAAGTAATTACAGACCACAAAAATAAACAAAAGCTAAAACGTGTCAATGATGAATGGATTATGTAACTCACTTAACTCCTCTTTCACATTGCAGCTGCACATAAACCTCACACCTGTTAAAACAGACTGAATGGCAACTCTCAGTAGATTTGAGACAGAGTGGGAAAATCCCCACTGTAACGGTCAGTAAACATTCTGAGAGAGCAACTGGAGAGGGGGGGGGAGAGAGAGAAAGAGAGAGAGAGAATAAGAGAGGGAATTTAGGCCTGAACCGTCCCCCCTCTGGGTGGTTGAGGTAAATACCCAGGGGACCCTGCTCTGGGGCAAACTCAGACTCTGAGGTGCCTGAGAGGAGGAAGTGACGCACAGTGCTAGCTGATAGCATTCCGCTCTACAGCAAACCTGAACACTAGAGGTGAGTGGGTGTGTCTGAGTGGGGATACCAGTTCTTCGAATAACCTTATGACCATATATGCCCATATAGAGTATCACATGTTTTGTCTCCAATTGCCAGAAGGCCTATTGGTTCTAATGGAAACCTTCTTCTGCCTATCTCAATGCCCGATTGGTAAACAAAAATATACTTTGGCAATATCAAAGTATATCAATACCGCTACTCAGACTACTACTGTAATAAGCATTCAAAGTCTAAGACTCAAAGTCTGATGTCCAAGGACGAAAAAACAGTTTTGTTGTTTGCAGTAACTTTTTTGTTATTGTAGCATCCCAAACTGACATGGCAGTTTCACCTATTAAGGATTCCAGCTATAAATGAAAGGTTTTTGTTTCTGTGGTTGATGGTGAGCAGGCAGACAGTTTTTCTGGGGTTGGAGTGTGGTACGTACTTGACGTGGTCTGGAAGGACTGAGAGCGGAGGGGGCGAACAGAAGGGACCGCCTTTGGGTCGATGTAGAAGTCTCCAACAGGCGCCACAGGAGACGAGCATCGGAGCTGAGCAACGCTGCCCTCAGCAAAGTCTGGCCCAGAGACACAAATAAACCCTTAAACATGCGCTGATACACCAAAGTGACATTGATCATACCGTATCGATGTGTTTGTGGGGACTGATGACACATCTATATGTGATGGCCGTCACTGTGCTGCTTCGGTTACCAATTCATCTCAGTTGATTGATTGATTGGTTTTATTAGCCGGTTTAAAAAGTACATATACACAGAGTACATACATTTACAAACGTGACAGGGATAGCGCAATAAAGTCAGATAATTATTTCCATTATGGTCCCTAAAGTAAAACATTATAGTTACAGACATACAGTGCCTATAGAAAGTCTACATCCCCCTTGGATTTCTTCACATTCTATTGTGTTACAAAGTGGGATTAAAATTGATTTTATTGTCATTTTTTGTCAACGATCTACACAAAATACTCTGTATTGTCAAAGTGGGAAAAAAATTCTAACATTTGTCAAAGATTCATGAAATATAAAACACTCATATTACTTGATTAGTATTCACTCCCCTGAGAGTTGCTACATGTTAGAAACTCCTTTGGCAGTGATTACAACTGTGAGTCTTCATGGGTAAGTCTCATAAGAGCTTTGCACATGTAACAGTATAGCTTCCGTCCCTCTCCTCGCCCCTACCTGGGCTCGAACCAGGGACTCTCTGCACACATCAACAACTGACACCCACGAAGCATCGTTACCCATCGCTCCACCTTGCAGAGCAAGGGGAACAACTACTTCAAGGTCTCAGAGCGGGTGACGTCACCGATTGAAACGCTATTAGCGCACACCCCACTAACTAGCTAGCCATTTCACATCGGTTACACACACATGGATTGTGAAATATTTGCCAATTATTATTTTAAAAATTCTTCAAGCTCTGTCAAGGGTGTTGGGGATCATGGCTAGACAGCAATGTTCAAGTCTTTGTATCGATTTTCAAGCAGATTTAAGTCAAAACTGTAACTTGGCCACTCCATTTCTTTCATCCATCTTTGCTGATGTCAAGCATACCCATACCATGATGCAGCCACCACCATACTTGAAAATAAGGAGGCAGTTACTCAGTGATGTGTTGTGTTGGATATGCCCCAAACATAAGGCTTTGCATTTAGGCCAAAAATTATAGTCCTTTGCTGTGTTTTTTTTTTGCAGTATTACTTTAGTGCCTCGTTGCATACATCTGCATGTTTTGGAATATTTGTATTCTGTATATTTGTATTCTTCTTTTCAATCTGTCATTTAGGTCATTATTGTACTACAATGTTGTTGATCCAGCTTCAGTCTTCTCCCAACACAGCCATTGAACTGTAGGTGTAGCTGTAAAATCATCAACGTCTGATTTGTTATTGTTACCCATCCACCAATCACTGCCCTTCTTTATGAGGTGTTCGAAAAGCTCCCTGGTCTTTGTAGTTGAATCTGTGGTTGAAATTCAATAGTTGACTGAGGGACCTTACAGATGTTGTACGTACGGGGGACAGAGGAATGCCTAGTCTAAACTAAGGGGGTAAATACTTATGCAACAAATATATTTTAGTTACTAACCTTTTACTAATTTGTAAAAATTTGCAGAATTTTCTTTTCACTTTGACATTATGGAGGATTTTGTGTAGATCAATGACAAAAAAATACAATTATATCTATTTCAATCCCACTTTGTAACACAACAAAATGTGAAAGAAGTTCAAGGGGGTGCAGACTTTCTATAGGCACTATAGAAACATACATCTATACATATATTGCACACGCACACAGGGAATCTTCCTTACCGGGCAAAGATGAAGAGGAATGTGTCCGTTCCAGTCCATGCGCGTGTAAGTTTGGCTGAAATACAATCACAAAGCAAGTCAACCAATCAACCGTTAAAATCACTCCATGTCATATGCTGTCTTGCTGCAGAGGATTGCCATGCACTTGTTTTTGTTGTTAAGTTGTTATAAAGATCAGGGGCAAATAACCCAGGGCCTTGAAGTTGTTGTTCATTGTAAGTGGGACCAACAAGTGCACAACTTACAAAACAACAACTGACAAAGCCAACTATCTGTTTCAGGGGTGCATATCTCTGGTCCTTGAGTTCTACAGTCGTGCTGATGAGATTTTTCACCAGGCAGTTGATTGATGTTACTGATTAGCTGGAGAGTGCAAATACCTCCTTTCCCAGGTAGAAATCAGTCCCATTGTTGAATTCAAGACGAAAATCAGGACTGTGGCCCTCAAGGACTGGAGGTGTGCACCACTTACAGCTGAAGTTTGAAGTTTACATACACCTTAGCCAAATACATTTAAACTCAGTTTTTCACAATTCCTGACATTTAATCCTAGTAAAAATTCCCTGTCTTAGGTCAGTTAGGATCACCACTTTATTGTAAGAATGTGAAATGTCAGAATAATAGTAGAGAGAATGATTTATTTCAGATTTTATTTCCTTCATCACATTCCCAGTGGGTCAGAAGTTTACATACACTCAACTCGTATTTGGTAGCATTGCCTTTAAATTGTTTAACTTGGGTCAAACATTTCAGGTAGCCTTCCACAAGCTTCCCACAATATGTTGGGTGAATTTTGGCCGATTCCTCCTGACTGAGCTGGTGTAACTGAGTCAGGTTTGTAGGCCTCCAGGCTCGCATACAAATTTTCTATAGGATTGAGGCCAGGGCTTTGTGATGGCCACTCCAATACCTTGACTTTGTTGTCCTTAAGCCATTTTGCCACAACTTTGGAAGTATGCTTGGGGTCATTGTCCATTTGGAAGACCCATTTGCAACCAAGCTTTAACTTCCTGACTGATGTCTTGAGATGTTGCTTCAATATATCCACATCATTTTCCTTCCTCATGTTGCCATCTATTTTGTGAAGTGCACCAGTCCTTCCTGCAGCAAAGCATCCCCACAACATGATGCTGCCACCCCCGTGCTTCATGGTTGGGATGGTGTTCTTCGGATTGCAAGCCTCCCCCTTTTTCCTCCTCCCTTTTTCCTCCTAACATAACGATTGTCATTATGGCCAAACAGTTCTATTTTTGTTTCATCAGACCAGAGGACATTTCTCCAAAAAGTACGATCTTTGTCCCCATGTGCAGATGCAAACCGTAGTCTGGCTTTTTTTTGGCGGTTTTGGAGCAGTGGCTTCTTCCTTGCTGAGCAGCCTTCAGGTTATGTCGATATAGGACACGTTTTACTGTGGATATAGATACTTTTGTACCTGTTTCCCCCAGCATCTTCACAAGGTCCTTTGCTGTTGTTCTGGGATTGATTTGCACCTTTCGCACCAAAGTAGGTTCACCTCTAGGAGACAGAACACGTCTCCTTCCTGAGCGGTATGATGGCTGCGTGGTCCCATGGTGTTTATACTTGCGTACTATTGTTTGTACAGATGATCGTGGTACCTTCAGGCGTTTGGAAATTGCTCCCAAGGATGAACCAGACTTGTGGAGGTCTACAATTATTTTCTGAGGTCTTGGCTGATTTCTTTTGATTTTCCCATGATGTCAAGCAAAGAGGCACTGAGTTTGAAGGTAGGTCTTGAAATACATCCACAGGTACACCTCCTATTGACTCAAATGATGTCAAATAGCCTATCAGAAGCTTCTATAGCCATGACATCATTTTCTGGAATTTTCCAAGCTGTTTAAAGGCACAGTCAACTTTGTGTATGTAAACTTCTGACCCACTGGAATGATGATACAGTGAATTATAAGTGAAATAATCTGTGTGTAAACAATTGTTGGAAAAATGACTTGTGTCATGCACAAAGTAGATGTCCTAACCGACTTGCCAAAACTATAGTTTGCTATAACGAGTTTTATTGACACCAACCTAAGTGTCTGTAAACTTCCGACTTCAACTGTATATATACTGAACAAAAATATAAATGCAACATGTAAATATTCCCATTTCCATGAGCTGAAATAAAAAATCCCAGAATTGTTCCAAATGCACAGAAAGCTTATTTTTCTAAAGTGTTGTGCACAAATTTGTTCATTTCCCTGTTAGTGAGCATTTCCTTTGCCAAGATAATCCATCCACCTGACAGGTGTGGCCTATCAAGAAGCTGATTAAACAGCATGATCATTACACACACCTTGTGCTGGGGACATTAAAAGGTGACTCTATAATTTTCAGTTTGGTCACAACACAATGCCACAGATGTCTCAAGTTTTGAGGGAGCGTGCAGTTGGCATGCTGACTGCAGGAATGTCCAACAGAGCTGTTGCCAGAGAATGTAATGTTCATTTCTCTACCATAAGCCGCCTCCAACGTTGTTTTAGAGAATTTGGCTGTACATCCAACCGGCACAATCTCACAACCACAAGTAACCACGCCAGCCCAGGACCGCCACATATGGCTCCTTCACCTGCGGGATCGTCTGAGGAGGGGGAGGGAGGTGCTGAGCAGTATTTATGTCTGTAACAAAGCCCTTTTGTTGGGAAAAAGTAATTCTGATTGGCTGCGACTGGCTCCCAAGTGGGTGGCCCTATGCCCTCCTAGGCCCACCCATGGCTGCACCCCTGCCCAGTCATGTGAAATCAATAGATTAGGTCCTAATTTATTTATTTCTATTGACTGATTTCCTTATATGAACCCAAATTCAGTAAAATCGTAGAAATCGTTGTATGTTGCGTTTATAGTTTTGTTCAGTATAGATGGTTGGTTTTGTAACTATTGTTGGTCCCGCATAAAAAATAAGACTTTTAAGGCTTAAGTTATCATAAACCCTACATAGATGCTTCACAAATGATTGATATGCAGGTTCTACTGGTGGTAATAGTACAGGTTTTTAACACACTGTATTGTGTTGTGTTTGGTCTGTGTACAGCTGTATGCACATGTGGACCATGCCAACAATGGGCAGCAGCAGTGGTTAACCTGGCATCGTGGCACTGACCAATGATGTATATGTTTATGGCACTGACCTGCGAGGCAGACAGGGTGCCCACTTCGCTGAGGTAGGGGTAGAGCTGCTGGGCAGCGTCCCCCAGACTCAGGGGCTCACCCCTCCTCATCAGGGCCTCTGCACGCTTGATGATGTCACGCATGCGGTAGATGAAGCCCTCCTGCTCAGAGGGAAGGATGAACTCATTGTGGACCTGAGGGAGTTAAATCAATCAGTCAATCAATCAGTAAATGAATCATTCAATCAATAAAACAGATATGAGTGAAGGAACAGTTAGAACAGTTAGTTAGATTTGACAGATTTGACGATTGAGACAAACACGATGGACAAAGTTAGGGAAGAAAGAGAGGAAGATTTTGAATGTGCGTAAACAATCATCTTTGCTTGTTATTGTAAGGATTTCATAACAGACACCCACTTAGCTAGCCCTGAAACATGGCTGTAGTCTCGTAGCCGCTATAGGAGTCTATAGCCATGTGTCAGGGCTACCACTTAGGCAGATGGCTATTGGAGCAGTGAGTCGATAGCTTTCATACACACTAGTTTTGAAACTAGTTTTGCAAGTACAATGCCAAGTGCATTGTACAGGTAACTGCCAAAATAAAGTGGAACATCAACATAAAGTGTCTTTTTATTTATTTATACAGGTTTTTCTCATTGAGATAACATCTCTTTTCCAAGAGAGACCTGGTCCAATAGTCTTATATGAAGAGTGCCTTGGTCCTCCTTTCTTTTTGATGACCAATTTACCCTTTTTACCAAAGAGCACCTTCTATCTACCAAAATGTACTATAGTGTACCTTAGTAGCGCTTCCCTTCCTCCTCTTTCTACTAGTCTTAATAGGGTGTTGAGCCACCATGAGCCAGAACAGCTTCAATGCACCTTGGCATAGATTCAACAAGTGTTTGGAACTCTATTGGAGGGATGCGAGAACATTCTTCCATAAGAAATTTCATAATTTGGTGTTTTGTTGATGGTAGTGGAAAACACTCTCGGGCACCGCTCCAGAATCTCCCATAAGTGTTCAATTGGGTTGAGATCTGGTGACTGAGACAGTCATGGCATTTGGTTTATAGTGTATTCATGCTCATCAAACTATTTGGTGACCACTCGTGCCCTGTGGATAGGGGCATTGTCATCCTATGGGGCATAGTCATGGTAGCCAAAATAATGGCCTGCCCATGATTTTTGTACATGACCCTAAGCAAGATGGGATGTTAATTGCTTAATTAACTCAGGACCCACACCTGTGTGGAAGCACCTACTTTTAGTATATTTTGTATCCCTCATTTGAAGTGTTTCCATTATTTTGGCAGTTACCTGTATGTTGAGATGATATACACAACAACATAAAATACAGGACACCATATTCAGATGACAAGAGAGAAAACAGTATCTAAGCAAGCCTAAATATCGTATATATTAAATGATAAAAAAATATATATCATTTTTTTGTACCAAGCTAAATTATCTAATGTCATTGGTAGATAAATTTGCTTATGGAACCTAAAAAAGGTATAATACAAGTGATTTATCTTATTTCAATAAATGTTTCAAGATATGTTATACTATTTCATATTAAGGTCAAATATCTTGGAAAATATCTTGAAATAAGATAAATTACTTGTATTAAGCCTTTTCTAGGTTAAAATAAGCAATCTGCCAATGACGTTAGATAATTTCACTTGGTATGAATTATCACTCAATATAAGACATTTCGGCTTGTTTAGATTTCACTTTTTGCAGTGCACCAATTCAAAATTGTTCTCTGCGGTCATTTTCAGCTTGTTTTAATCCCATCAACTCCATGATGTGAGCAACTGCTATGAAGTTTTAAGGATTAGAGAAATGTTCCCCCATGACTGTGTCATATTCAATCAAAACCGTTAACCATGCGTTCCCAGGGCCAAGGCCAAACAACATTCTTTCCAAAACTGTGAGAGATCTTGCTGGAATCCATGGTCAGTTTTACTTTCTTACACAGTAAACACTATTTCATTGATTGGATAATTAGATGTTATATTCTCAAGGAGCAAGCACAGTGTTCTTCTGTGTTCTCTGGGAAGTTACAGTTCTGCTTGAAAAAAGCCCGATGTTTTGTAACACTGGATGAGCTTACAGTAGCTCAGTGGATAAGAATTAGTTGAGTTGAAGATACGTGCATGCACGCACACACACACACACACACACACACACACACACACACACACACACACACACACACACACACACACACACACACACACACACACACACACACACACACACACACACACACACACACACACACACACACACAGTGCACTCACCATGACAGCAGCAATGTCCTCCGGGTTGTCTCCATCCAGGTCAAACTTAAAGGTCACCATCTTACTGTTGTGAGTCTGGAGCTGACACTCCACCACACGGTCCACTTTGTCAGACAACTGGAAGGACAGGAGAAAAATGAGTGTTTATCCACTCAGAACACGTAGCCACTTGACAAGACCAAGGATGACTTGGATTGCAATCCTCTTTGTATGTGATTAATTCATTACAACTGCTAACTGACAGACAGACAGAGAGATAGAGAAACAGACAGACAGACATTCCATACCCCAGTGATTCGTAAGCGTGAGCGGGCTCTCCTCCTGAAGAGCTTGGTACCGGTACGTTTGTTGGCACTCTTTTCTGATAGACCCTCATTGCCATCACTCAAGCCTGATGTCACATCAGAGGCATAGCTGTGGGGATAATCAGGAAGTGGGTTATGACAACTGCCCAGGAGATGTAACACTGTCATTTTGTTATTGATAATACTAACTATTGCTATAAGAACACCTACACTACTACCACCACTACAAAAATGTTGACTACTAGCACTTGCAGTACCAATACAACTACTACTACTGAAAGTACAACAACAACTACTACTAATGTCTACTTTTAGTCTTATTTATACTACACAACTAATAAAGAACTGGTTATTAATGAGGCTGTAGTGTATGACCAAACAAACCCCTGAGAGTCTTCTAACTCCTATTAAAAGGTTATGTCCATCCCACCCAGCTCCCAGAAGGAAAAGCCTTTTAAGACCATTGACCTTCTCCCGAGACCATTATGGGTTACAGTCAGAAAGGCACCTGAAGGGAAGGAAGTGCTCTGATGCCTCTTGCTCCACTCTCGCTCTAATTGCACACAGGAAATGGGGTAATTGGAGGATGAGGGCAGGGGGAGGATGGGGGAGAGAGAGAGAGTGTGTGTGTGTGTGTTAGGAGAGTCACAGGAGAAAGGGAAGCACACTCCAACGGAGCGCTTTAAACAGACATTCACGTGGCATCATTCATCAAAGTGTTGTTCGCCACGTCAGACTCGCTCGCTATTTCCCATGGGGATAGAGAACCACACACAGGCTCTAAAAAAGATCCCCCTTCAAGTTCACACACACCTGTCCTGTTTTAATAAATACTACCGGAATTGTGTGTTAACTGCACGGATACCCATTAGACAGAGAAGTTGTCCATTCTACTTTTATTTATTTAATTGAACCTTTATTTAACTAGTTAAAAGCAGCAAAGTGCTCGTATAGTGGTTGTATACTTCTATAGTACATTTGAAATCTTTGTTCCTTTGTTGGGCCTTTGTTGTCTTGATTGCAACACTGCCATATACACATCACATTATACTTAGATACTGGCCATAAGGTGTGTGGTGCAGGCCTTTGCCTTTCTTTATACCCTGAACAACACCCCCATCATGGAAGAGGGGTTCTACATGTGTTTGGGTTACCTGTCGATAGGAGAAGAGAAACCACTGGCATTTCCTGACTGGGGCATGGTAGTGTTGGATACAGCGATACTCTGGGGGAGGGACAGAGGGTCAGAATAGTCTGTTGAGGTAGGGTGCTAAAATTACACACTCATGGCTATTCTGGGTATTAATGGCTTATCCACTCATCACTCTAATCATAAACACATATCCCCGCTATATAACTAGTAGGGCCTAGAAACTTTCCTGGTAAGGTGTTGTGTAAGACTCCTAACTGGTTATAACACCTTTTATAAACTGGCTGGTTCGAGCCCTGAATGCTGATTGGCTGACAGCTGTGGTATATCAGACCGTATACCACGGGTATGACAAAACATCATATTTTTTGACAAAACATCTAATTACGTTGGTAACCAGTTTATAATAGCAATAAGGCACCTCTGTGGTTTGTGATATATGGCCAATATACTACGGCTAAGGGCTGTGTCCAGGCACTCAGCGTTGCATTGTGCATAAGAACAGCCCTTAGCCGTGGTATATTGGCCATATAACACACCCCCCGGGCCTTATTGCTTAATTATAACAGTTATAAGAAGTCATGATAATTAATATTTGGACTGTTGAGCTCTACATCCATAGAAATATAAACCTCAAGACCTTCATACAGGATACCTACCGAGGGGAAGCGGAGAGCCGGGATTGGTGGAGCGTCAGGGGGAGGAGCCTTGATGGCCAGGGCCTCGATGCGAGGGATCTCCAGGGGCAACAAAACAGGAGTGATGGAGGAAGGGGCGGAGTTAACAGGAGGCTGGAGATGGGGATCCCCGGGATCCTGGAAGCCAGAGGAGCTCAGGTAGCCATCCATCTCGCAGTCGGCTGCCATGGAGACATCATGGTTAAAGGAAGGGAAGTGGGAGGGAAGAGACAGACAGGCGTTAACATTAACATTCTTTATGTCATGTAACCCTGACTGTGTTCAACATATACTGTAAAAGTTAAATCTTGTTGGAAATAATGTATACTCAATGTTTCTTGTTATTTGTTCATGAAAAAAAAATCCAAACATGTCCTGAGGGAGGGGTCCTTTTTGGGCTCCACTAACAGGCACCGTGAGCGACGGCTACATGGATTAGCAGGGCTCGAGGGTAACCACAACAAATGGACAGAGGCATAACTGCAAAAGATTAGCCTACTTAATAAGAGATACAGTGGGGAGAACAAGTATTTGATACACTGCCGATTTTGCAGGTTTTCCTACTTACAAAGCATGTAGAGGTCTGTAATTTTTATCATAGGTACACTTCAACTATGAGAGACGGAATCTAAAACAAAAATCCAGAAAATCACATTGTATGATTTTTAAGTAATTAATTTGCATTTTATTGCATGACATAAGTATTTGATACATCAGAAAAGCAGAACTTAATATTTGGTACAGAAACCTTTGTTTGCAATTACAGAGATCATACGTTTCCTGTAGTTCTTGACTAGGTTTGCACACACTGCAGCAGGGATTTTGGCCCACTCCTCCCTACAGATCTTCTCCAGATCCTTCAGGTTTCGGGGCTGTCGCTGGGCAATACGGACTTTCAGCTCCCTCCAAAGATTTTCTATTGGGTTCAGGTCTGGAGACTGGCTAGGCCACTCCAGGACCTTGAGATGCTTCTTACGGAGCCACTCCTTGGTTGCCATGGCTGTGTGCTTCGTGTCGTTGTCATGCTGGAAGACCCAGCCACGACCCATCTTCAATGCTCTTACTGAGGGAAGGAGGTTGTTGGCCAAGATCTCGCGATACATGGCCCCATCCATCCTCCCCTCAATACGGTGCAGTCGTCCTGTCCCCTTTGCAGAAAAGCATCCCCAAAGAATGATGTTTCCACCTCCATGCTTCACGGTTGGGATGGTGTTCTTGGGGTTGTACTCATACTTCTTCTTCCTCCAAACACGGCGAGTGGAGTTAGACCAAAAAGCTCAATTTTTGTCTCATCAGACCACATGACCTTCTCCCATTCCTCCTCTGGATCATCCAGATGGTCATTGGCAAACTTCAGACAGGCCTGGACATGCACTGGCTTAAGCAGGGGGACCTTGCGTGCGCTGCAGGATTTTAATCCATGACGGCGTAGTGTGTTACTAATGGTTTTCTTCGAGACTGTGGTCCCAGCTCTCTTCAGGTCATTGACCAGGTCCTGCCGTGTAGTTCTGGGCTGATCCCTCACCTTCCTCATGATCATTGATGCCCCACGAGGTGAAATCTTGCATGGAGCCCCAGACCGAGGGTGATTGACCGTCATCTTGAACTTCTTCCATTTTCTAATAATTGCGCCAACAGTTGTTTCCTTCTCACCAAGCTGCTTGCCTATTGTCCTGTAGCCCATCCCAGCCTTGTGCAGGTCTACAATTTTATCCCTGATGTCCTTACACAGCTCTCTGGTCTTGGCCATTGTGGAGAGGTTGGAATCTGTTTGATTGTGTGTGGACAGGTGTCTTTTATACAGGTAACGAGTTCAAACAGGTGCAGTTAATACAGGTAATGAGTGGAGAACAGGAGGGCTTCTTAAAGAGAAACTAACAGGTCTGTAAGAGCCGGAATTCTTACTGGTTGGTAGGTGATCAAATACTTATGTCATGCAATAAAATGCAAATTAATTACTTAAAAATCATACAATGTGATTTTCTGGATTTTTGTTTTAGATTCCGTCTCTCACAGTTGAAGTGTACCTATGATAAAAATGACAGACCTCTACATGCTTTGTAAGTAGGAAAACCTGCAAAATCGGCAGTGTATCAAATACTTGTTCTCCCCACTGTATATATAACCATGTGATTACAGTATAGTGCAGTGGTTCTCAAACCTCTCCTCGGATACCCCCAGCCGCTCCAGAGCTAGCACACCTGATTCAACTTGTTAAAGGATCACCAAGCCCTTGAATAGATGAATCAGTTGAGCTAGTTCACGTCCGAGGGTCCCGAAGGAGAAGTTTGAGAACCACTGGTATAGTGAGTGTATCCTCACACGTAGCAGAGGAGTAGCTGGCGTCTCTGATGTTGTAGTGCAGCCGCTGGTCTGCCTCCTGCTCCTCCGTCTCTGCTGTGAAGCTGGCGTTTATCCCCGAATCCCCCGAGCCGTTAGCCATGGACATCACCGGCCCCGACACCGTCGGAGTGGGCGGGGTCTGGGCAGGGGGTGCCGAGACAGGGGCGGGGTTGGGCGGTTTAATGGGAAGGGCTATTTGAGGTTTGGGGGTGGGCGGTTCTGGCTCGGGGACCAACTCTGGTTCTTCCTCAATGACAGTTTCCTGTTGTTGGCGCAAGGCCTCCTCGGCCATCCGGCGCTGCTTCTCCCGCTGCCGCTTGATGGCGGTGGCGCGGTCCCGGATGGCTTTGGCCACCAGCTTGTAGTCTGCTTCACAGACGAAGCCCAGCACCACCTAGGGGGAGGGGGGAGAGGATGAGGGAGAGGGAAGGAAAGGGGTGGTGAGGGAGAAGATTAGGGAGAGAGAGGGGGAGAGGGAGAGCAATCAGTGAACTTGACACTTGAGATCCACAAAATGTGAAAGGGGTCCGGAAATCCATCAACAACCCACCATCTCCTGAGCCACCTCCTCGGGTACGTCCTTGTAGAGTTCAAACAGGAACTCAATGGCGTTGTTGTCCTTGTACTTCCCATGCAGCTTCTTGGTGTCGTCCATACGCAGCCACAGCTTCAGGCCAGACTTCACCGTGTCGTCCTCCTCCGCCAGCTCAACATGGACGCCATTGTTCTCCTTGAAGAATGTGTGCTCCAGCAGGTCTTGGATGGTGTACCTGGAGAGGCCACTGTTTTCTTAGTTCTATAATCCATTGAATTGAATTTTACTGTATTTTCTCAGTCTGTTATTTTTATAGTCATTAACTAAACATGGGGGACAAAAACAGTATTTTACTATAGGTGGGTGGATGTGGTGAGTCAGACTTTGTGCCACTTTAGACTATTGACACACAGCCAAAGGAGAGAGATGGATAATGTGCCCCTATTTAACAGCAGGTCAGGTATCATCTCATTAGAACCCCAGAGGGCCTGAAACCTGACACCATTAACGATGGTCGATGTGTGTGTCACCCAGTTCCCTCGCTATAGTAATGTGGCAACATTTGAATTATGTATGTCTGAAGTCGTTTCTCACTGTTATTTTTAGCTCATAACATAATTCGATCAATGCTTTGAAAGAGAATGAGAAAATAGAAAAGCTAATCATAAAACTGTTTTCTTGAGGGCATTTACACAGTTGTTGGCTGAGACTGATACAATTTATTTTGTTCCAATGTCAGTGCCCTTAGATTAATGTTGGAGAGAGAGCGACAAAGATTCTAGACAAACTAGCTTGACAGGTATAATATCCTTTGTCTAGGAGGAACAAAACTGTCTGTCTAATGTTTGCACACATTAAGAATAGACACACACACGTCAACCTAGAATCTATCCAACATTTGATACCACACCACCGAAGTGCCAGACTGAAAGCAGATGCCTGAGGTAAGGTGAGTAAAGAGAATTCCTATCTGATTACTCTACCTCTGGTCTGTATTTATGCGGATGCATCCCTCTATGATCTCTTTCAACTCAGGGACTTTTACTTTGAAGAAGCTGTCCGGCTTAATTCCCTGTGAGGAGAAAGAAGGAGAGGGGAAAAGATGAACTGTTAGATATGTCACCGACGTCAATCACTCCACCATTTGGGAGAGGAGAGGACTGACGCAGACAGAAAGACCCCTGAAGCAGAGTATGTGAGCAGAGCAGAGTTGGAGCAGAGTGGGGAGTGGAGCGTGCCAAATGAGGAGTGAGGAGCGAGATTCCCAAAGGCTGGAGCTTCGGCCTTCGCGCCCGCTCCAATTTCGCTCCAGTATTGCTCACTTCACGAGCTCAGGGCATGCCCGGCTCAGCATGCATTTGTAGTTACTTGGGTGCTGCTATAACCCCTTGCTTTAGCTACTGTCATGGAGTTCCCTAAATATTTTCATTTAAAAAACACACAGGTGCAAAATCAAGGTGACTTACAAAGATGAGGACCAAGAGCAAGAGAGGGAGTGTGGTGATGTAGTGTCCACAACTAAAGAATCATTGTGGAATCTGAAAAGACAAATATCCCGAAAGCATGATGGTGTAGGCTACTTACTACGTGCATATGCCAAAAGAAAGGAATGAGGTGGATAGCTAATTAAGTGTCATTGTAGCAAAGTATTTATAAACAAAAAATCTGATCTCTTAAAAGATTCCTTCATTTTTGTTCTATTATTTATACAATAGGCCATAATTGATTTGGGCCCAATAAGCCTGGCATATTCCAACTTTCAAGGAGCTTTCTGTTTTGATTGGGTTATTTTGCCTAAAAACATCCCTGACCAGCCTGGCAAGAGTGGCCAAAAGGTTGATTAGCTTCCCCAGTGGCTCTGCAAGCTCGGAGAGCATATTATCTGCTGCTGGCCTGCTCTCCAGGCACCATGGAATGAGCCTGAAGCCACAAACTCTGTCGAAATTTGGGTTTCTAAAAACGAATTCAAAGGCACTGTGAACTGAGCCCAATAAGGCATTTTTCATTTAATTCTAACTATAATCTGGGTGGTTCGAACTCTGAATGCTGATTGGCTGACAGCCGTAGTATATCAGACTGTATACCACGGGTATGACAAAACATTTATTTTTACTGCTCTAATTACATTGGTAGCCAGTTTTTAATAGCAATAAGGCACCTCAGGGGTTTGTGGTATATGGCCAATATACCACGGTTAAGGGCTGTATCCAGGCACTCCGCATTGCGTCATGCATAAGACCTTAGCCGTGGTATATTGGCCATATACTACACCTCCTCGTGCCTTATTGCTTAAGTAAGTCACAGCCTATATAGGCAATTTATAGACTATAATTATTTAATACAACGAAATGTTGTTTAAATGCTGAGCACTTAATGTCCCTGACTCCCTACCAGCCTAGTGTGTCACATTCACAAATGCTTCACAATTTATTTCTTTGTAGGTTATAGCCTTGAAATAATTGAAATAATACAGCCTAAATAATCCTTTTTGTTCCTTCTTAGTCTCTGTCTGGCGCCTGACCTGGCGCCTGACCTATTTAGAGTGTTAATATGCTGTTTAATATGACATGCAGCCTATTTGAAATGATGAGCGCTTCTTACATTCACCTTTTCATGTTTATTAAAATACTTTTCATTCAAATCATATAAAATGTATTGCTCACATACACGTGTTTAGCAGATGTTATTGCGGGTGTAGCGAAATGCTTGTGTATGGTTTGGTTTCAATACTTCAAAACCAAATGGTAGGTCCAGGTAGTCACAAAAATAGATGGGTGTTGGTTCAATTGTGATTTTAATGAATGGAGCGAATTTGGAGAGGCATTTTTCTTTTCTGTGAGTGCATAGAGGTTTTTAGTGGAGCGGTTGGAAAGGACATGGATTGCCGAAGCGGTGATCCATGAGCGATGAGTGGATAGCCGACAGTTCAACTCTGCTCACCTACTCTGTCCTGAAGGAGCCAGGATGATACAGGAGTGAGGAGTGAGGGACAATGTGGAGATTATTCCCTAGCCTGCCCTACACCACTATGATGGATGGAATACTTTCTAAGTGTGTCTATGCTTCAGAGACACAGTAGATGTACATCCTCTATTCACATTGGTAGATCTCCTGAGTGGAATACCTTTAAATATGAAATATATATATGATAAATATCTAAATGGAGTTAAAGGTTTCGTTGTTATCGGTAACTTTAGGTCGTGTTGTCATCGGTAACAGTTGCCCGGACACCCTGCCCAGGGGCACAATGTCAAAAAACAGTGGCCCACAGTTCAATGGTGTTCCCGTCAGAGACATTCTCTGTGGGCCATCGTCATAGAGTTCAGACATAATGGAGCATGGCTATGCACACAAACAAACACGAACAAACGCACGCACCAACACACACACAAAGAGGAGGGTTTGACTGTGTCCCAACCCGTTCACTGTTAAGTTTCTCTCTGAGTTCTACGGCCAGTTAGAACTAAAGTTCGAATGTCGTGAGAGAGTGGTGGTGTGTGTAAGAGTATTGCGGTGCTAGCCTGTTAGCTAATGGTTTTGTACACAAACACTCAGGTCATGATACATAATGTCCAAAACCATCCAAAGCACGCAGGTGTGTGTGAATGCAGAGCACTGAGTACTAATAACCATGTGGTTTACCTAAAGGGTAGTCAGCTCATAGCTCATGTTTATTTGGTTTAGACACAAATGTTCAGTGACATAATACAAAATGTACAAAACCATCTAGAGGATAGTGATGGGTATAACAGGTGTCCATACAGTAGCTGTCGTGACCGGATACAAATAGAGAGAGACTTCCTATGGGGCTGTTAGCTAAAAGCTAACGTAGCGTGAGCATAAATATCAAGCAGCAGTCAGATACTCACTACATAGTAGCCTTAGCATGTGTGGCGGTGAATACAATGACTGGGTTACACAGGTAAATGGGATACTTCCTGTAATGCTGTGTGTTAATGCTTTGAGGTGATGCATGGCCAATATGCTCTTTAGGTTTATGAGGTAACTATCACCACACACAGCGCAGGGAGTTCCGGTAGAGTGAGAGAAACAACCAACAGAGCTGTGTCCTACTGAAAATATGCATGAACAAACACATTCACACACTATAAAGCCAATGTCACACACAGAAACACACGCGTATACAGACACGGCCACATCACTAGACCACAGGTCTTTTCTGTGAAAGGATGGGAAACATGGTGTGGGTGGAAAGAGGATAAACGCTTCAAGAAGAGGTATTACCACAAGAAACGATTGAGTCATTCTCCCCTTTGAAGCTTCATGAACAGAACACGCAAGTCTAGCGGAGGAGATTAACACATTTCATTGAGGTGATAAGACTCCCCGACAGAGAAATATACCACTATTTCACAGTCTGTCACCTCCATGGCCTCCACAGATTAAACAAGGCCTGGAGGGTCAAGGTCTGGAGTTACTGAGCGGAAAAGCAAGGTAAACCTCCTCCGTGTAAAATGTACGAGGCGGAAACAACAAGATGACGGCAACGAGAAACGGAATGGGAAGCCTGGTCCTCGTTTATCACACACGCACACGCACATGCACACACACACATAAATCGTTTAACACAGAGCACAGAGTGTGAGCGGAGTTGATCACAAGGTTTTCAGCAAAAGGAACCTGTCCGCACAAAGTGAGTGTTGTAATGCAGCTTGTTTTTTATTACATAACTCCTCAAAAAAGACTATAAAAAACTATGTGAGATTATATTGGATTAAAGAACACAGTGGCATATTTGTGGAGGAACTTTAAATTGCTCAACCGGTTCCATATGACGAATAGTGTGAAATACGTAGCAGTAAAAAAAAAAAATTGGAGAGGACCAATGAGATTTGACAAATGTGCTTTTTTCCGGTGGTGACGACAGTGGCCCCAAATGCTCCTCTTTTCCCACTAAAGTGAGGGGAGGCAGCGGAACTTACTAATGGAAAATGGACTCTATCGAATTCTCTGGTGTTATCTGAGCAGATAATTGCAGCGTCTAACTACGTAAGAGAAAAAGGAAGGGAAAAGACATAATAACAAAACAAACAAGACATTCTAAGTAACAAAAATTGAGAGAAAAAAAAGCTAAATGGTCTCCATCTTAATGGCTGATATGAAAACCATCTGAAGACATGAATAAACCCTTCAGTCTTTAGAGGGGCTTAGGGAGGAGTCACAGAGCTTGCTCTGTACAGTGGCTTTTGTTGGTCGGTGACATCAGCCCAACATCTCCCCAACGTCCTGACCCACCGGGACTCTGAGGTGTACTGAGGACATGAAGTCCTGAGATACAGAGCCAACCACTCCCCCCACCTGAATGAATAGAATGAATGAATGGAAAGTCTGTTTTTAGAAGAGAGAGACAGGCAGATGAGTTGAAGATGGAGAGATTTTGGAGGATATTATCTTCTGGGAGACAGACATCATAATGGACGCTCTCTATGATCCAATCTCCAAGGCATGGCAAGAACAATGTCAAACTGAAGGTTAATGAGAGATGATGGGTCTCTTGACTAGGGCCCCAAACCTCCATTCCATATATTGCAATTGGTAAAATTACACTATTTAATATTTTGCACCAGATTTGGATAGGAATATTTATTTTTCAGAACTATCTCGCTTTATCTCTGTGTCTCCCTCCCCTTCTCTCTTTCTCCTAATGACAAATATTCTCCATAATCCCCACTGACAGCAAGCAAATCATCCTAATCACACAAATTAGCTTTCCAAGAACACCAATGTTTTAGGTGGAGAAAACACAGAAGCACTGATGGGTGTATACAGAACATAAGCATGTTGTTCCCGTCCAGCTAGATGTACTTTGAAGAGGACTGACTTAATTAGCTCTACAATTTGGAGTTAACACACACAAACTCAAATTCAACACACAGAAACACTGCCTCTAACACAGACAAACAGTGAGAGCACCTTGTGTAATGAGATGAAAAGGCTCCACTTTCCATTGTGCCATAGCTTCTTGACTTCTAGCACTCAGAAAGCCCTTTGAAAAATGGCTTGATGTGGATGCTTTAATCTCCTCACGTAAAATAAATAAATAACGATCAAATTGAAAATGTTTCCCATGGAAATACTATGACTTGATGACTGAAGTTTTATGAGCAGACCACTGCAAAAGTTCTTGCACTACTGGCCTTTTTAATACAAAGCTTACAGGCTGGCTCCCTGCTGCTAAAACAAGGGTATAATGCTAGTGGTTCTGAGACCAAAACTAGAGTAGAACCATAATCTAACTCAGTCAGGGAAACGTATGTACATGTATGAAACATGTGTGGGATGATATGGGCCACAGGTCTGTGTACACGTGTGTTCCTTAAAACATGATTCAATCACACAGACTCTAGTTTGCCTGAGACGGAGAGAGAGATAGACAGAGAGAGAGACAGAGAGAGAGAGAGAGAGCAAGAGAGAGACATAGAGAGAGACTGAGAGAGAGACAGAGAGAGACAGAGAGATAGACAGAGAGACAAAGAGAGAGACAAAGAGAGAGAGAGACAGGGATAGCAAGAGAGAGAGACAGACAGACAGAGAGACCACTAAAACAGCGAGCTTGCCTGAGACGGATAGCATTAATTATGTAAATTACACGGCTACTCTAATTATGCACACATGCATAAATGTGCACACACAGAGATAGAAAGAGAGAGACAGAGACTGACAGACAAAAAGAGAGAGATAGAGAGAGACAGAAAGAGAGAGCGGGAGAGACAGATAGATAGAGACAGAGAGAGACAGAAAGAGAGAGACAGAGAGAGAGAGAGACAGATAGAGAGAGACAGATAGATAGAGACAGAGAGAGACAGAGAGAGAGACAGGGAGAGACAGAGAGAGAGACAGAAAGAGAAAGATACAACTCTATAAACGTACACTCAGAACCAAAAAAAGCACAGTACAACAGCAAGCAGCTGACACTACTTGAGGAGTCCATAAACACAAACAACTTCTGGCAAAATTGGAGAAAAAAAAATAAAAAATCTAAACAAGAGGAATTAGCAATACAAAATGGTGAAATATGGACAACCCATTTTAAAACACTCTACAGCATCATTCAAACTGACACAAACGCAGAACAACGCCAAATTCATGAGAAGTTGAATGGATTAGAAAAAGCTATAAAGGACAATCAAAATCCATTGGACTCCCCAATTACTGACCAGGAGCTCTATAAGAAACTTCAGGCTCTCAAATTTAAAAAAGCATGAGGACCTGATGGCATCCTAAATGAGATGCTCAAACTCACTAGTGCAAAATTTCAATTGGCTATATTAAAACTGTTTAATTTGATCCTGAGTGTAGGTTATTTCCCTGACATCTGAAATCAAGGACTCATAACCCCAATCTTTAAAAACGGAGACAAATTTGACCCTAACAATTACAGAGGCATTTGTGTGAACAGTAACCTGGGGAAGGTTTTCTGTAGTATTATAAATGTAAGAGTTCTAAACTTGCTTAATAAGCACCATGTCTTGAGTAAAAGCAAAATTGGATTTTTCCAAAACATCGCACATCTGATCAGATTTACACCCTACACACCCTGATAGATAAACTTGTCCACCAAAATAATACCAGAATATACGCTTGCTTTATCGACTTCCAAAAAGCATTTGATTCTATTTGGCATACAGGACTGTTCTACAAAGTTATTGAAAGTGGTGTAGGGGGTAAAACATATGACATAATTAAATCAATGTATACTGGCAATACGTGCAGCATTAAAATTGTCAAGAAAATAACTGAATTCTTTAACCAGGGCCGGGGCCTTCGTCAGGGTTGTAATCTGAGCCCTGCACTCTTCAATATTTACATCAACGAATTGGCCACTATCCTAGAAAAATCTTCAGCCCCTGGTGTTAGTCTCCACAATTCAGAGGTTAAATGCCTACTCTTCGCAGATGACCTATGCCTGCTGTCACCCACAGCACATGGCCTACAGCAGAGCCTGGACCTGCTAGAGCAGTACTGCCAGACCTGGGCCCTGGCAGTAAACCCCAAAAAGACTAAAATAATAATTTTCCAGAGAAGATCCAGATCTCAGGGAATTAGACCAAAGTTCTCAATTGGTACAAAATATATAGAGTACTGCACACACTACAATTACTTAGGTTTAAAAATAAGCTCAACTGGACACCTTAATGAGGCAGTGAATGAACTGAGAGAGAAAGCACGCAGGGCATTCTACGCCATTAAAAAGCTAATTCAAATTGGAATACCTATTGTAATTTGGCTAAAACTAATTGAATATGTCATTGAACCAATTGCACTTTATGGCAGCGAGGTGTGGGGTCCACTTACAAAACAAGATTTCATCAAATGGGACAAACACCCCATTGAAACCCTGCATGCAAAATTCTGTAAGATTATCCTGCATGTTCAGAGGAAAACTACAAACACTGCACGCAGGGCAGAATTAGGCCAATATCCACTAATAATAAAAACTAAAAAAAGAGCAATTAAGTTTTGGAAACATCTAAAATACAGTGACCCCCTCTCATATCACTACCAAGCCCTGCAATGCCAAGAGCTGAGCAAAGAAAAGAGTCCCCTCATCCAGCTGGTCCTGAGGCTGAGTTTACAAACCTGTTCTACTAACACACTGAAGCCTCAGGACCAGAACATCCGATCAATCAGGATAAACCAAATTACAACACAGTCAAAACAAAACTATATTGCTTATTGGGAAACACAGGCACAAACACAAAGCAGGGCTATACTTAAACTTTTTTTTATTTTTTCAATTTTCTTTTCAATTATTTTACCCCTTTTTTCTCCCCAATTTCATGGTATCCAATTAGTAGTAGTTACTGTCTTGTCTCATCGCTGCAACTCCTGTACGGACTTGGGAGAGGCGAAGGTCGATAGCCATGCGTCCTCCGAAACACAACCCAACCAAGCCGCACTGCTTCTTGACACAACGCTGCTGCGGCAGAGCCTGGGCTCGAACCCAGAGTCTCTGGTGGCACAGCTAGCACTGCGATGCAGTGCCTTAGACCACTGCGCCACCCGGGAGGCATACTTAAACTTTTTAACATCTTCCACAGCACTGGCATCTTACCCAATATTTGGAACCACCCCAGTCCACAAAAGTGGATACAAATTTGACCCCAATAACTACCATGGGATATGTGTCGACAGCAACCGTGGGAAAATCCACTGCTTTATCATTAACAGCAGACTCGTACATTTCCTCAATGAAAACGATGTACTGAGAAAATGTAAAATTGGCTTTTTACCAAATTACCGTACGACAGACCACGTATTCTCCCTGCACACCCTAATTGACATACAAACAAACCAAAACAAAGGCAAAGTCTTTTCATGGTTTGTTGATTTCAAAAAAGCTTTTTACTCAATTTGGCATGAGGGTCTGCTGATGATCTGGTGCTTCTGTCCCCAACCAAGGAGAGCCTACAGCAGCACCTAGATCTGCTGCACAGATTCTATCAGACCTGGGCCCTGACAGTAAATCTCAGTAAGACAAAAATAATGGTGTTTCCAAAAAGGTCCAGACCTGGGCCCTGCCAAATGTATGACCATATTAGAGACACATTTTTCCCTCAGATTACACAGACCAACAAAGAATTTGAAAACAAATCCAATTTTGATAAACTCCCATATCTATTGGGTGAAATACCACAGTGTGCATCACAGCAGCAAAATTTGTGACCTGTTGCTACAAGAAAAATCCAACCAGTAAAGAACAAACACTGTTGTAAATACAACCCCTATATGTTTATTTATTTTCCCTTTTGTACTTTAACTATTTGCACATCGTTACAACACTGTATATAGACATAATATTACATTTGAAATCTCTCTATTTATTTGGAACTTGTGTAAAGTTTACTGTTCATTTTTTATTGTTTATTTCACTTTTGTTTATTATCCATTTCACTTACTTTGGCAATGTAAACATATGTTTCCCATGCCAATAAAGCCTGTTAAATGGAATTTAATTGAGAGACAGAGAGAGACAGAAACAGACAGAGAGACATAGAAAGAGAGACAGAGAGACAGACAAAGCGATAGAGACAGAGAGAGAGAGACAGAAAGAGGTCCTTCTACGGTTGTTTCTCACGCTCATAGTCTTTTTCTCTTTGAGAGAGTCTTTGTATGGTCTGCCTAGGGAGATGACCACTAAAACAGCCAGTTTTTCTGAGACGGATAGCATTAATTATGTCAATTACACGGATACTCTAATTATGCACACATGACAGAGAGACAGAGTTAAAAAAATGTTATATTCCTATCCAAATCTGGGGCACAATATTCAATAGTGTAATGTTACCAATTGCACTATATGGAAGCAAGGTTTGGGGTCCACCAATTAACAATTATAAGCACTGGGAGAAAAACCCAATAGAAAATCTAGAATTATCCTAAATATCCAAAAGAAAGTACCAAATAATGCATGCAGGGTGGAACTCGGACGATTCCCTTTAACTGTAAATATAAAGAAAAGGACACTAAAATGTTGGCACCATTTGAAATTAACCCCCAAAACATCCTTACAATTCAAAGCACTGGAAAACCAAGACCTGAACCCTGAAAAGAGTTCCCTGTGTCAGTTGTTAAAACACTACACAACCCTATTATCCAATCACACTGTCACGTTCGTCGTAGTGATGAGACCAAGGCGCAGCGTGGTATGCGTACATTCTCTTAATTAAACGAATGAACACTGAACAAACTAACAAAGTAACAAAACTAACGTGAAGCTATATAACACGAGTGCTGACAGGCAACTTCACATAGACAAGAACCCACGAATATCCAAGGGAAAATGGCAACCTAAATATGATCCCCAATCAGAGACAACGATAAACAGCTGCCTCTGATTGGGAACCAATTCAGGCCACCATAGACCTACATAACCTAGACTTACAAAAACCCCATAGATATACAAAAACCCTAGACAAGACAAAACACACATACCCACCCTCGTCACAACCTGACCTGACCAAAATGATACAGAAAACATAGATAACTAAGGTCAGGGCGTGACACACACAGGGAAATCAATCACACTGTTACAGAAATGAAAACCTCTTACTTGACAAATTAGGAAAATGAAACAAAAACACAGAATAAACTAAATTGCTATTTGGCCCTCAAATGAGAATACAAATTGGCAGAATATCTCTACTCTGTCAGAGATACAAAACAGAAACAGATCCTGACCAAATACAGGCTCGGCGAACACCAATTGGCTATAGAAAAAGGGAGACATCAAAAGACATGGCTACCCAAAGAGGAGTGTCTATGTGGTCACTGCAAGACAGGGGAGGTAGAGACAGAGATCTACTTTTTCCTCTACTGTGAGAAATACTCCCAAATAAGATTATCTTTAAAAAAAAAACTCAATCAATTCCCAACCTCTGTGCATTTACTAATAACATAAAGCTGGGAATTATTCTGGTTGAGGGAGAAATCGCAAATATTACTGCCAGATATGTATATGACTGCCATAGTCTGAGGGACATCCCATGACCATTCACTGTAGTATTTACATTGTATATAACTTACTAGTAATACATAGTGTAACAATCATCATGTACATTCTGTTGATTATTTATTAGCCATTCTTTCTTTTTCTTTTTTATAATCTTATTTGTATTTAATTAAATGTACTGACCGAAGATTACACAATACAACAGCAGAAGTGTTGTACCTGTACACATGATTATATGTACTATTATTATTACTACTTAAATTAACTGTATTTTATTATCCTCATTGCATTGCACTGTATTTACTGAAATGCTGTACCACTATACTGCTTTGGCAATACCTACCAATTGTATTTCATGCCAATAAAGCAATCTGAATTTGAGAGAGAGAGACGAAGAGAGACAGAGAGAGAGAGAGACAGAGAGAGACAGAGACAGAGAGAGAGAAAGCGAGAGAGAGTGAGAGACAGCTAAACTGAGAGAGACAGTGAGACAGAGCGACAGAGAGAGACAGAGAGAAAGCGAGAGAGCGTGAGAGACAGCTAAACTGAGAGAGACAGTGAGACAGAGAGAGACAGAGTGACAGAGAGAGACAGAGAGAGAAAGCGAGAGAGCGTGAGAGACAGCTAAATTGAAAGAAAGAGACAGCATGACAGAGAGAGACAGCGAGACAGACAGAGAGATACAGCGAGACAGAAAGAAAGACAGCGAGACAGACAGAGAGAGACAGCGAGACAGACACTCTTATTATTTTTCTCTTTGAGAGGGGTCTTTGTATTTTGTATTTGTATTTATTAGGGATCCCCATGCTGCTGCCTTGGCAACAGCTACTCTTCCTGGGTCCAAACACATTAAGGCACTTACATTACATACAAAAAAAAATTATAAAACAGTACAACATTTTTACCCCACTACATACAGTGGGGAGAACAAGTATTTGATACACTGCTGATTTTGCAGGTTTTCCTACTTACAAAGCATGTAGAGGTCTGTAATTTTTATCATAGGTACACTTCAACTATGAGAGACGGAATCTAAAACAAAAATCCAGAAAATCACATTGTATGATTTTTAAGTAATTAATTTGCATTTTATTGCATGACATAAGTATTTGATACATCAGAAAAGCAGAACTTAATATTTGGTACAGAAACCTTTGTTTGCAATTACAGAGATCATACATTTCCTGTAGTTCTTGACTAGGTTTGCACACACTGCAGCAGGGATTTTGGCCCACTCCTCCCTACAGATCTTCTCCAGATCCTTCAGGTTTCGGGGCTGTCGCTGGGCAATACGGACGTTCAGCTCCCTCCAAAGATTTTCTATTGGGTTCAGGTCTGGAGACTGGCTTGGCCACTCCAGGACCTTGAGATGCTTCTTACGGAGCCACTCCTTAGTTGCCATGGCTGTGTGCTTCGTGTCGTTGTCATGCTGGAAGACCCAGCCACGACCCATCTTCAATGCTCTTACTGAGGGAAGGAGGTTGTTGGCCAAGATCTCGCGATACATGGCCCCATCCATCCTCCCCTCAATACGGTGCAGTCGTCCTGTCCCCTTTGCAGAAAAGCATCCCCAAAGAATGATGTTTCCACCTCCATGCTTCACGGTTGGGATGGTGTTCTTGGGGTTGTACACATACTTCTTCTTCCTCCAAACACGGTGAGTGGAGTTAGACCAAAAAGCTCTATTTTTGTCTCATCAGACCACATGACCTTCTCCCATTCCTCCTCTGGATCATCCAGATGGTCATTGGCAAACTTCAGACAGGCCTGGACATGCACTGGCTTAAGCAGGGGGACCTTGCGTGCGCTGCAGGATTTTAATCCATGACGGCGTAGTGTGTTACTAATGGTTTTCTTTGAGACTGTGGTCCCAGCTCTCTTCAGGTCATTGACCAGGTCCTGCCGTGTAGTTCTGGGCTGATCCCTCACCTTCCTCATGATCATTGATGCCCCACGAGGTGAAATCTTGCATGGAGCCCCAGACCGAGGGTGATTGACCGTCATCTTGAACTTCTTCCATTTTCTAATAATTGCGCCAACAGTTGTTTCCTTCTCACCAAGCTGCTTGCCTATTGTCCTGTAGCCCATCCCAGCCTTGTGCAGGTCTACAATTTTATCCCTGATGTCCTTACACAGCTCTCTGGTCTTGGCCATTGTGGAGAGGTTGGAATCTGTTTGATTGAGTGTGTGGACAGGTGTCTTTTATACAGGTAACGAGTTCAAACAGGTGCAGTTAATACAGGTAATGAGTGGAGAACAGGAGGGCTTCTTAAAGAAAAACTAACAGGTCTGTGAGAGCCGGAATTCTTACTGGTTGGTAGGTGATCAAATACTTATGTCATGCAATAAAATGCAAATTAATTATTTAAAAATCATACAATGTGATTTTCTGGATTTTTGTTTTAGATTCCGTCTCTCACAGTTGAAGTGTACCTATGATAAAAATTACAGACCTCTACATGCTTTGTAAGTAGGAAAACCTGCAAAATCGGCAGTGTATCAAATACTTGTTCTCCCCACTGTATCTACAATACAAAATGTAAAATACCACCATACAATATTACAATGTAAGTGTGTGTAGAGTACGTGTGTTAGTATGGTCTGCCTCGGGAGATGACCACTAAAACAGGGATATCTCTGTCAATTATAACACCCTAATTAAGTTCTCTATTCTTTATGTCTCTCTTCATCTCACCAATCTCCCTCCTCCCTCTCTTTGTCACTGGAAACAAGCTCTGAAACATAATAAACGACTAACCGGTGCCCCACACATTGACTCTCTACCGGTACCCTCTGTATATAGCCTCGCTATTGTTATTTTACTGCTGCTCTTTAATTATTTTCTATTTTTATTTATCTATTTTTTACTTTACACTTATTATTTTCTTAAAACTGCATTGTTGGTTAAGGGCTTGTAAGTAAGCATTTCACTGTAAGGTCTACACCTGTTGTATTCGGCGCATTTGACAAATAACATTTGATTCGATTTGATTTGAAACACAATCAGGAAGAACAGAACATTTCTGGATCAGCGGCAGACCCTTTAACACCCCCCCCCCCACCACCACAAACACACACACACAGAAAGGAAGTGCGTCAGAACTCCTTATTGCCTGGTGTGTGTTCGGTGTGTGTGGGCAGAAACATGTGGAGGAGGAGGGACAGAGGTGGTGTGGTGGCGTCCATGGCTCTGCTAGCTAATTATAACCCAGCAGTGGAGTAGAGAGGTAGAGGAGGGGCTGTGGAGTTACAAAATCTACACAACACTGGCTGGTTGGGAGGCAGAAAATAGTAGAGACTAGAGAGGGCCAGCCCAGGGGTGTTGGAGAGAGGGCCAGCCCAGGGGTGTTGGAGAGAGGGCCAGCCCAGAGGTGTTGGAGAGAGGACCAGCTCAGGGGTGTTGGAGAGAGGGCCAGCCCAGGGGGGGTTGGAGAGAGGGCCAGCCCAGAGGTGTTGGAGAGAGGACCAGCCCAGAGGTATTGGAGAGAGGACCAGCCCAGAGGTGTTGGAGAGATGGCCAGCCCAGAGGTGTTGGAGAGAGGACCAGCCCAGAGGTGTTGGAGAGAGGACCAGCCCAGAGGTGTTGGAGAGAGGGCCAGCCCAGAGGTGTTGGAGAGAGGACCAGCCCAGAGGTGTTGGAGAGAGGACCAGCCCAGAGGTGTTGGAGAGAGGGCCAGCCCAGAGGTGTTGGAGAGAGGGCCAGCCCAGGGGTGGTGGAGAGAGGGCATGGCCAGGGGTGGTGGAGAGAGGGCCAGCCCAGGGGTGGTGGAGAGAGTGCCAGCCCAGAGGTGTTGGAGAGAGGACCAGCCCAGAGGTGTTGGAGAGAGGGCCAGCCCAGGGGTGGTGGAGAGAGGGCCAGCCCAGGGGTGGTGGAGAGAGGGCATGGCCAGGGGTGGTGGAGAGAGGGCCAGCCCAGGGGTGGTGGAGAGAGGGCCAGCCCAGGGGTGGTGGAGAGAGGGCATGGCCAGGGGTGTCTGTTTCCTCACACCCTCACTCTCTCACTAAAAAGGGAAACAGGCAATGTACCCCTGTTTTAGCACAGGAAGGTTTTGGTTGTGTGGGCAGTACGTAGGGAATTGGCAATGTACTGATTAGTCTGACTCTCCCATTGCCTTTAATTGGCCCTCAAGATGTCATTGTATGGAGTCAGATCATGTTCAATAAGGGAAAAGGAGGATACCTAATCAGTTGTACAACTGAATACATTCAACTGAAATGTGTCTTCTGCATTTAACCCAACCCGTCTGAATCAAGGCATTGTAAGACCTTGTTCACCCCATAGTTGGACCCCAAGTTGAAAACAATATGACTGCCACTCAGTGAAGACTGTGAGCTTAGGTATGGGGCTTCAGGCAATGACCTTCAATCACACCTCCCAATACTGTGATGTAAACGTCACCATACCACACAGACCTACTGAAATCACACAAGCCTCTTAGCTTTATCCTCTTAGCAATTGTTCCAGAAAGGTGAATGAATGGCTCAATGGTGGTTGAGATCTACTCATTTGATTCAACAAGATTCATCACAGAGGTGACTCTCGCCATTCAGTCATTTGTTACTCACTGGATAATTGATAGAGGAGGGAGGGTTAGAGGGCTGGTAGCCATGTTAACTACACACTCTGGTAAGCTGCCAGGAACTCCTGTTCTTTGAAGCCTTCATTAAACCCTGGTGACTTCTTGTTTAATGATAATATGTTGTGTGGGGGAAAGACAAAGGTTCCTGGTATTCATAGAATCCTAGAATGCAATTTTCTAATTACCATGTGAAATTACAAATGTGTTGAGGTTGTTGGTAGGATAAATGGAAATGTATAATATTCTGTATTCTGCACATTGAATGAACATACACTATATTTACAAAAGTATGTGGACACACCCCTACAAATTATTGAATTTGGCTATTTCAGCCACACCCATTGCTGATAGGTATATAAAATCGAGCACATAGACATGCAATCTCCATAGACAAACATTGGCAGTTGAATGGCCTTCCTGAAGAGCTCAGTGACTTTCAACGTGGCACCGTCATAGGATACCACCTTTCCAACAAGTCAGTTTGTCAAATTTCTATCCTGCTAGAGCTGCCCCGGTCAACTGTAACTGTTGTTATTGTGAAGTGGAAACATCTAGGAGCAACATCGGCTCAGCCGCGAAATGGTAGGCCACACAAGCTCACAGAACGGGACCGCCGAGTGCTGAAGCGGGTAAAAATCGTCTGTCCTCAGTTTCAACACTCATTACTGAGTTCCAAACTGCCTCTGGAAGCAACGTCAGTACAATAAATGTTCGTTCGGGAGCTTCATGAAATGGGTTTCCATGGAAACTTTTATTGCCCAAGATCACCATGTGCAATACCAAGCGTCAGCTGGAGTGGTGTAAAACTTGCCGTCACTGGACTCTGGAGCGGTGGAAACACGTTCTCTGTGATGAAACGCTTCACCATCTGGCAGTCCGATAGACAATTCTTGGTTTGGCTGAAGCCAGGAGAACGCTACCTGCCCAAATGCATAGTGCCAACTGTAAAGTTTGTTGGAGGAGGAATAATGGTCTGGGGTTGTTTTTCATGGTTCGGGCTAGGCCCCTTAGTTCCAGTGAAGGGATATCTTAACGCTACAGCATACAATGACAGTCTAGAGGATTCTGTGCTTCCAACTTTGTGGCAACAGTTTGCGCAACAGTTTGCCCTCTTGCGCAAAGCAAGATCCATACAGAAATGGTTTGTCAAGATCGGTGTGGAAGAACTTGACTGGCCTGCACAGTGCCCTGACCTCAACCCCATCAAACACCTTTGGGATGAATCGGAACGCCAACAGCAAGCCAGGCCTAATCGCCCAACATCAGTGCCCGACCTCACTAATGCTCTTGTGGCTGAATGGAAGCAAGCCCCCCCCCTGCTTCAATGTTCCAACATCTAGTGGAAAACCTTCCCAGAAGAGAGGAGGCTGTTATAGCAGCAACATGGGGACCAATTCATATTAATGCCCATGTTTTTGGAATGAGATGTTCGACGAGCAGGTGTCCACATACTTTTAGTCATGTAGTGTATCTATTATTGAGTAGATAGTACACAGTCAATACATGCCTCTTTTTCAAGATAACAAAGGGGAAAATCTGGAAATAAAACTTCAGTGAGTGACTTAAGTTTGTGTACATTAACCTTTACAATTGGGATTCCCTCCAGAAAGGATTACTGTAACCTGTATGCCACTCCTTGAGTATACTTCTTTAAACACCTCCCTTAGTACTGTTGTCCTAGGGAAGGTCCTGTGTATCCAATTGGTACTGTACTGTATATAGCTGGCACCAGCTATCCTATCCTAGGAAGTCCCTAGGTGGCTTTACAGGTACAAGTCCTTAGCCAATTAGAGTACATTCTTATGAGGACCACCTTACAATCATAGATTTTATGACGACATTTAACAGGCCAGTAACCTCCATAGATACACAGCAGTAAACTGGTAATACATACTTTTTAAGAGGCGCAGCGGACATCCGCTAACGCCTTGGTCACAAGGCTGTGTCTGTCTCCTCACACACTCAGTCAGACCACAGCACAGAGACGGCTTTGAAGAGTTGGAGGAGTGATGCTGGGCCAGTTCTGCTCATCGTATCAATTTTGTCCGTATCAATGTCCTTTGTCAGCGGCGGCAACCCCTCGTCAGCTGACACACTGGGTAATGTTCTGCTTCTGTAAGAACTCACTTCAACCCAGTAGACTTCCAGAGAAGACAGTGTTACTCTCCAAGTTAACTTGCTGTAGGTGTATTGGCTAAAGGATTTACTCTGTTGTTTTTGAAAGTTACTTGGGGGCATTGTCTTGGCTTTTGTGCGCCCACACATGCTCATACTGATACACGTTCACACACAGACACAAATACACACACACACAGACACACACACATTTCAACAATTGTGTCTGAGAATGCACAAACACACACAATACACACTCGCACACATGCAAAACACACACACACACAGAGGGAGGACAAAGCTTTTACACCTACTTGAAAAGGAAATGTAGCTCACCTGAAGGAAAAACAAATAGGTCTTTCTGTGCAGATACCGTATAATATCTCATCTCACACGTCACACAGCACAGGGGAAACTTGAGCCATATATAATATCCACTGTTTGTCCTGTTGGTGAAGGCTACTAAACATGACAGTGATATTATTCCAGCAATAGACCACTTTGTTCCTCTTTCACCATCAGGTAAACAAAGATATACAGCTCTCCTATCATAGCATAAATATATAGCTCTGAGAAAGGGAACAAGATAATTTGATGACACAGACATTGTCATAAAATGATGTCAGACAGTGGCCAAGTGTAGGAGGAGAATGGTGGCCATTTGCTGTAGTCTCAGTAATAATCTGCTATTCATTTCCTTTATAGGTCAAGCCCCATGGCTGAATTAGAACTGTGGTATGTACAAAGCATGGAGATCCTTATCTGCTGAGGTCAACACAAATAAGAAACAACAGTGCAAGTAAGCATGTAAGTCTGAATACAGAGGCTGTCTGGAGAACGTCTGAATACAGAGGCTGGCTGGAGAACATCTGTATAGAGAGGCTGGCTGGAGAACGTCTGAATACAGAGGATGGCTAGAGAACGTCTGAATACAGAGGCTGGCTGGAGAACGTCTGAATACAGAGGCTGGCTGGAGAACATCTGTATACAGAGGCTGGCTGGAGAACGTCTGAATACTGAGGATGGCTGGAGAACATCTGTATACAGAGGCTGGCTGGAGAACGTCTGAATACTGAGGATGGCTGGAGAACGTCTGAATAGAGGCTGGCTAGAGAACGTCTGAATACTGAGGATGGCTGGAGAACGTCTGAATACAGAGGCTGGCTAGAGAACGTCTGAATACAGAGGCTGGCTGGAGAACATCTGTATACAGAGGCTGGCTGGAGAACGTCTGAATACAGAGGCTGGCTGGAGAACGTCTGAATACAGAGGCTGGCTGGAGAACGTCTGAATACAGAGGCTGGCTGGAGAACGTCTGAATACAGAGGCTGGCTGGAGAACGTCTGAATACAGAGGCTGGCGAACTGCTTTTGTGGTTCTGGCAGAAAACCCATAACGGAGTGAGAGCCTTGCTTCCTCGAAGCTGTAACACTCCTTTGGACTCTAGCACTAAATACTGCTCATGTTGTACCAGGGCTGTAGCGTGCTCAGACACACACACACACACACAGCTAGCACGTGGGTTCTTACTGCGTCAATCACGTTGGAAGAGCTGCATGTAAATTAATCCACAACGTGCATTATGGTCCTTGGGGATTTCAGTTTGTTTGGCCAAATGACCGCAAAGAAATCCAGAATTGTGGAGTGGAGAAAATCCAGCATTGTGGAGACGTTCCCATTCCTGCATGTGGACCTCGTTCTCCGACAAGTAAAAGACTTAAAGCATAATTCCAATTCCAGTAATTAGCAATCAAGTCCGAGCCCTTCAGCTCTTCCAAATCTGGTCGTTAAGGTGCAACAGCTGATTATAGCAGTGAAAGAGAGACGTCCACTTGGTAAATACCATTATAGCTCCACAGAGACCCTGTAATTGACTCTGCTGAGGAGAAATGTCACAGCAACATTGCATAGAGATGAGAGATGGTACATTACCATTAGTGGTCTGATAAACACTCAGTAACAGAGATAACAGGGTTGGGTACAAGGGGAGGGTTTCTATTTTTGGAGACCGGATGGGATGGACGTGAGAACGTAGGTGGCATTCACAATGGAGAGAGACCCACAAAATGCTCAATTGAGAGTATGTAATTGAGCGTGTTTTTGTGTATCTATTTGTGTCACATTCGTGATGCATACATAGCAAGCAACTTCAAAAGAAAGACAGAGGGGGGTGGATAGAGAAAGAGAGAACAGCAGTTAGTTGAAAGGAACAAGAGATGATGATCCTTGCACATGTTGCACGCCTTTTGAATGCCTCTTTCCTGCTTACCTCTTCCCAGAGGCAAGCAGCACTACACTGAACAAGTGGTGCTGTCAAACTGCAAACTGCAACCAGAAAGATGGCCAAGTTTCTCTTCAGATCTGACCGACATCTAGCGAAACAACAGACAAACTGAACAACATGGACTGGACACAGAATCCACCAGAGACAGCGAAATCCACTCACGCTGGTGACTTTACGGTAGATCTGGGCAGCGTTCTGGCACTCAGAGTAGGGGTACTCAGACGTGGTCATCTCAAGCATGCACATCCCAAAGGCATAGACGTCCACCGCCTCATCATACTTCTCCTCGTACATCTCTGGAGCCATGAACTCAGGAGTCCCTACCGAGAGAGAGAGAGAGGGGGGGGGTAGAGTGAGGAAGGGGTATGATGGTAGTGGTTATGAGAATGGCGCAAAGTGTGGTCCTACTTCACTGACAACTGCAATTACATTTCACAATACAGTGGCCTTATTTATTCTCACTCTGACCACTTTGGAACAAGTAGCCAACTGTGTGCCTTGTAATACAGTGCAGAACATGTGTATTGGCAACAAACTGTTCTGCTATTCATTTACAGTACAAGTGTATTCAAATGGAAAGAAATAATCAAAGGCGGTACAGAAGGAGGAGGTAATCAAAAGATAAGTTATTTATTGATACAACACCAAATCTTATACGAGTGTGATAATGTAAAACAAATGTTAAACGTCTGTAGGTTTGAAGGTTTCCAAATGGGACTTAGATGACCCACACTATTAAAAAGTCACTGAGACCAAACACTGTGATAGCAGTGAGATAGATTAGAACATGTCGAGCAGCCATGCTGACGTCACTGCAAAGACTAGCCGTCATGCACCATGACAGTATAAATATAAACACCTAGCCAAATAAATAAACACAGTGGCCAGCCTAAAACATGGCATTGAAGGCTTTATTTACAGTTGCTCCAGTTTAAGGTCACACCACACTGAAGGGACAGCAGTACACAGGTAGCAGTGGGACTGGGACTCATTTTACACTGAGTGTTTGCCACTGGAAGGTATGATTTATTGAAATATTGAATAACCGTTTCACACAATACTGTATCTATGTAATACACATTTTAAAAGAAATTAAAGCAAATAGCAAATAGTAAGTGTTGTAGGTGGCAAAAAGTTTTAACACCCTCTATGAGGTTTCAGCTATTACGTAAGTCTCACTTTAAAACCTTAGTAGTGGGGACAGAACGCTTTAACCCTACATTGAGAAATATTCAATAGTCACAGGGTCTAGAATAGAGCCCTGATGCACTCCATCATACTGAGTGTCAGTGTCAACTGAAGTGCTGTGGCTGTGGGTAGTTGGGAGACTCACCAATGACACTCTTGGCGAACGAGGCACTCTTTAGTGTGGCCAGGCCCAGATCGCCGATCTTGACGGAGCCTGTGGGGCCGGTGATGAAGATGTTGTCACACTTGAGGTCCCTGTGGATGATGGGCGGGGTGCGGGTGTGGAGGAAGTGGAGGCCCTTCAGGATCTGGTGGCTCCAGCGCTGCAGCAGCTTCAGCTTCATCTCCTTGAATCTCTTCAGGTACCTGTAGGGTGAGGCTGATATGAGTACTGTACGTGCGGACTATGCAGGACTCAAACCCAAAACCCTGGTGTCCAACCAACTGAGCGATTGGAACCATGGGGTACAACAGTGTAAGCAACAAGTGTTACTAAGTTACAGAGCACCATGGACCAGGGGTGCTCACACTGAATCTGAAAGCCTGAGGATGAGGTAACATCTGGAACCAATTTTCTCCTGTCATGGTCAAATTGAGAGTGACACTCCATTTCGACAGATGTTAGCCACATGGCTAACACACCAATTCAGTAGATTCACTAACATGAACAGAAAAACACAGATGGAAAGCATATCTGCTTGAAGTCTTTTGCACACCCTTTTACAAGGAGATGACGTAGGAAAATGGCACATACTTTTCCCCATCTGCTTATTACTCAGGCAGTGGATGGACTTAAAGGGATAGTTTAGGATTTTGGCAATGAAGACCTTTATCTATTTTCTGAGAGTCAGATGAACTAATGGAAACTATTTTTATGTATCTGAGTCCAGTATGAAGAAAGTTAAAGCTAGTTTCTTGAGCCAATGTTAACTAGCTTAGCACCAAGACTAAGTCTTCGGGTACAGCTAGCATACTTTCAGTCTTTGTGCTAAGCTAGTTAGCATTGGCTTGTGAAACTACCTCTAACTTCCTTCATACTGGATGCAGATACATACAAATTGTATCCCTTTTTCTCACGTCTTGAGGGTGCCTGATGTCATGAGCTCGGTGACCAGAAGGATGCACTTGTGGCCCTTGCAGTTGTCCTTCCAGGAGTCGTAGAAGCGGACGATATTGGGGTGCTGCAGCCCCTTCAGCATCTCCACCTCCTCACTGAAACGCTGACGCTCCACCTTCGTCAGCCTCCGCGTCTGGAGAAGGAAGAGGAGAATACATTATTATAGTGGTGAGACTATACACATAGTAGGTTATAGATGTACAATAGAGTAGACACAAATATAAACTCAGCAAAAAAATAAATGTCCCTTTTTCAGGACCCTGTCTTTCAGAGATAATTCGTAAAAATCCAAATAACTTCACAGATCTTCATTGTAAAGGGTTTAAACACTGTTTCCCATGCTTGTCCAATGAACCATAAACAATGAATGAACATACACCTGTGGAACGGTTGTTAAGACACTAACAGCTTACAAACGGTAGTGAATTAAGGTCACAGTTATGAAAACTTAGGACACTAAAGAGGCCTTTCTACTAACTCTGAAAAACACCAAAAGAAAGATTCCCAGGGTCCCTGCTCATCTGCCTGAACGTGCCTTAGGCATGCTGCAAGGAGGCATGAGGGCTGCAGATGTGGCCAGGGCAATAAATTGAAATGTCCGTACTGTGAGACGCCTAAGACAACACTACAGGGAGACAGGACGAATAGCTGATTGTCCTCGCAGTGGCAGACCACATGTAACAACACCTGCACAGGATCGGTACATCTGAACATTACACCTGCGGGACAGGTACAGGATGGCAACAACAACTGCCCGAGTTACACCAGGAACGCACAATCCCTCCATCAGTGCTCAGACTGTCCACAATAGGCTGAGAGAGGCTGGATTGAGGGCTTGTAGGCCTGTTGTAAGGCAGGTCCTCACCAGACATCACCGGCAAGAACGTCCCCTATGGGCACAAACCCACCGTCGCTGGACCAGACAGGACTGGCAAAAAGTGCTCTACACTGACGAGTCACGGTTTTGTCTCACCAAGGGTGATGGTCGGATTCGTGTTTATCGTTGAAGGAATGAGCGTTACACCGAGGCCTGAACTCTGGAGCGGGATCGATTTGGAGGTGGAGGGTCCGTCATAGTCTGGTGAGGTGTGTCACAGCATCTTCGGACTGAGCTTGTTGTCATTGCAGGCAATCTCAACGCTGTGCGTTACAGGGAAGACATCCTCCTCCCTCATGTGGTACCCTTCCTGCACGCTCATCCTGTTGTGACCCTCCAGCATGACATTGCCACCAGCCATACTGCTCGTTCTGTGAGTGATTTCCTGCAAGACAGGAATGTCAGTGTTCTGCCATGGTCAGTGAAGAGCCCGGATCTCAATCCCATTGAGCACGTCTGGGACCTGTTGGATCGGAGGGAGAGGACTAGGGCCCTTCCCCCCAGAAATGTCCGGGAACTAGCAGGTGCCTTAGTGGAAGAGTGGGGTAACATCTCATAGCAAGAACTGGCAAATCTGGTGCAGTCCATGAGGAGGAGATGCACTGCAGTTCTTAATGCAGCTGGTGGCCACACCAGATACTGACTGTTACTTTTGATTTTGACCGCCCCTTTGTTTAGGGACACATTATTCAATTTCTGTTAGTCACATGTCTGTGGAACTTCTTCAGTTTATGTCTCAGCTGTTGAATCTTGTTACGTTCATACAAATATTTACAGATGTTAAGTTTGCTGAAAATAAACGTAGTTGATAGTGAGAGGACGTTTCTTTTTTTGCTGAGTTTAGCATTACGAGAGGGAAAGGGAGAATACATTGCTATATACAGAAGTATTGAGATTAGAGGTGAAATGGACGAGACACAAACATACAGTATATAATACACAATGTACAGGTCAATGCTAAGTCATCTATTACGCAACCTGCAAATGTATCTAGGCCCCTCAATGTAATTATAGGTGGCTGGGTTTCATTGCATAAGGTTACACAATCGTGTGAGTTCACTGCATAATATTTGCAGATTAACAGACATAGCTTTAAATATATATACAAAAATCTAGATGTGAATAGATGACAGTATTGATACAGTAGCCAGTACTCTAACTATCAGCCTGTGGTGGGAAGAGATGTAAAAGACCAGTGCCAGAGACCAAAGAGGAAGAGTTGTGCCAAGCCAGAAACCTGCCATCCCCAGCCCTCTCATAAGGCACACATTACTCTACCCGGGGCTTGGAAACACTGACGCGTAACAGTTCTCTAATGGCACCAAGTGTTCTCTAGCTTCAATGTTGTTGGAGGGGGTTAGAGCAGAATTCCCAGAAATCAATGCATCAATTATAGAGAAAACAAAAGTGATTGTTTCAGACAGGTTCAGCAGCATGTGTTTGTTTGTGTTTCCAAAATGCTTGATGGGGTTTTTACACACGACAACAGCCCAGCCGGTGGTTTTCAGTACAAAGCAACAGACGCCTCTCTCTCACTCTCTCTCCCAGGAGACAAGTGCTGTAGGAGACCAACTGTCCACACTCACTCTAAAGATTACGCAACAATAAGGCGGGGATATCAGGCCAGTAGTTCTCACTGCCCTCTGCTGTCCCTCTCAGAACACAGGCTGTCCTACTGCATGCCTGCTCTGTCCACAAACATCAAGCTGTCATTCTCAGTCAAGTGTCCTGATCCAGGAGCCAAGCTCACAACAATAAGGAGCACTATTGGTAGAATTTGGCACCCGGGCATCGTGACACTAACGCACAGTGACAGTGCAAAGTGGGTGCCAAAGTCAACCTGAATGAGGGTTGTCCTGTTTACAGCACACACTAGCTCCATTTTACTAAGTTCACAGAGAGCCAAGATGATGCGGGATGTCCAACGATGCTACCTAGCTTATGTAAGAGTGGCAGTGGGACCAGGTCATGACTGGCTGGTGGGGGGATGGAGGGGTGATGGGGGTAGAGAGCAGGGGGTTGATTTCTTCCTTCACTGGACAACCTATTTTTGGGTTTGCCGCTTCCAGGAATGAACCCCACATAAAGAAAAACAGCTGTGTGAGGCTCCTCACTCAATCACTTCATCTCACTCTCCCCATCTCTCTAGATCTCTTTCAACCCACCAGGAACGGATTTGGTGATCAAACACCAGCCAGTGAAATGATTTAGTCGGGAGCCGTCAGAAGCAGTGAACTTACCACCTCTAGCTCTCTGCCACCAATTCGAGGAAAAGACGGGTACTTTGATTTGCTGCAACTTTGATCTGGCTCCATCGGAAAAGTTCATGAAGATGAGTGTGTATGTGTGTGTCTTGGGGGTATGATATTTAACACTCGGTAAATTTGTCACTCATCATTAGTCACGATTCATTCAGGATTATCCGTAATCATGGTAGGATCCACATTAATGTAGATGTGTTAGAAACATATTCTAATTTAAAATAAAAGTGACTTCGATATGACACAATACATTATTTACCATTCATTTTTATTGGGCACAAAATAATGTAAAACAGAGCCAAAGCTAACTGCAAATGCATCCAAGTTTGTAGAGTCACAAGCTTGATGTATTCATTGTTTGTTAGGAATATGGGACCAAATTTTTTGACTACTTAATTTATAAGAATCTTTAGGGGTGTCAATAATTTTGACCCCTACCTTTTTGAGAAAATAAACAATTACTTGTTCAACAAAATGTATTTATCTGAGTAATTGTATTAGTATAAAATAATATAATACAATTATTGCTCATCTTTATCAAGGGTGTTAATAATTTCGGACCCCACTATACAGTTGAAGTCGGAAGTTTACATACACTTATGTTGGAGTCATTAAAACTCGTTTTTCAACCACTCCACAAATTTCTTGTTAAAAAACTATAGTTTTGGCAAGTCGGTAAGGACATCTACTGTGTGCATGACAGTAGATGTCATGCACACAATTGTTGACAGACAGATTATTTCACTTATAATTCACTGTATCACAATTCCAGTGGGTCAGAAGTTTACATACACAAAGTTGACTGTGCCTTTAAACAGCTTGTAAAATTCCAGAAAATTATGTCATGGCTTTAGAAGCTTCTGATAGGCTAATTGACATCATTTGAGTCAATTGGAGGTGTACCTGTGGATGTATTTCAAGGCATACCTTCAAACTCAGTGCCTCTTTGCTTGACATCATGGGAAAATCAAAAGAAATCAGCCAAGACCTCAGAAAATAATTGTAGACCTCCACAAGTCTGGTTCATCCTTGGGAGCAATTTCCAAACGCCTGAAGGTACCACGATCATCTGTACAAACAATAGTACGCAAGTATAAACACCATGGGACCACGCAGCCATCATACCGCTCAGGAAGGAGACGAGTTCTGTCTCCTAGGGATGAACGTACTTTGGTGCGAAAAGTGCAAATCAATCCCAGAACAACAGCAAAGGACCTTGTGAAGATGCTGGGGGAAACAGGTACAAAAGTATCTATATCCACAGTAAAACGAGTCCTATATCGACATAGCCTGAAAGGCCATCAGCAAGGAAGAAGACACCGCCATAAAAAAGCCAGAATACGGTTTGAAACTGCACATGGGGACAAAGATGGTACTTTTTGGAGAAATGTCCTCTGGTCTGATGAAACAAAAATAGAACTGTTTGGCCATAATGACCATCGTTATGTTTGGAGGAAAAAGGAGGATGCTTGCAAGCAAAGAACACCATCCCAACCGTGAAGTACGGGGGTGGCAGCATCATGTTGTGGGGGTGCTTTGCTGCAGGAGGGACTGGTGCACTTCACAAAATAGATGGCATCATGAGGGAGGAAATTTATCTGGATATATTGAAGCAACATCTCAAGACATCAGTCTGGAAGTTAAAGCTTGGTCGCAAATGGGTCTTCCAAATGGACAATGACCCCAAGCAGACTTCCAAAGTTGTGGCAAAATGGCTAAAGGACAACAAAGTCAAGGTATTAGAGTGGCCATCACAAAGCCCTGACCTCAATCCTATAGAACATTTGTGGGCAGAACTGAAAAAGCGTGTGCGAGCAAGGAGGCCTACAAACCTGACTCAGTTACACCAGCTCTGTCAGGAGGAATGGGCCAAAATTCACCCAACATTGTGGGAAGCTTGTGGAAGGCTACACAAAACGTTTGACCCAAGTTAAACAATTTAAAGGCAATGCCACCTAATACTAATTGAGTGTATGTAAACTTCTGACCCACTGGGAATGTGATGAAAGAAATAAAAGCTGAAATAAATCATTCTCTCTACTATTATTGTCACGCCCTGGCCTTAGTATTCTTTGTTTTCTTTATTATTTTAGTTAGGTCAGGGTGTGACATGGGGAATGTTTGTGTTTTGTCTAGTTTGGGTGGTTATATGGTAAAGGGGGTGTTGGGTGTAGTGTATGGGTTTGTGTTGAGTGAATGTGTCTAGGTATGTCTATGGTTGAGTGAATGTGTCTAGGTATGTCTATGGTTGCCTGAGTGGTTCTCAATCAGAGACAGATGTTTTTCATTTGTCTCTGATTGGGAGCCATATTTAAGGCAGCCATGGGCATCATGTATTTGTGGGTAATTGTCTATGTTGAACATTTGTTGCTTGTCCATGCACTTACGTCATTTAGCTTCACGGTCGTTTGTTGTTTTGTTTTGTTTTGTTTTGTGTATAGTGTTCGTTTTTGTGTTTTTTCCTCTCTTCTAATAAAAGAAGATGTATTTTGCACACGCTGCGCCTTGGTCCAATCTCTCTCCCTTTGACGATCGTGACAGAATTACCCACCAAACAAGGATCAAGCAGCGTGATCAGCGGCAACAGGAGCAACGCAAGGAGGAATGGCAATGGGAGCGTACTGGACTACACTACGTGGGAGGAGATCGACAGGTGGGCGATCGACCCAGGGCGAATGCCGGAGCCCGCCTGGGATTCTCTGGCGCAGTGCGAGAAGGGATACCGGCGAATGGAGGCAGCAAAACGACGCGGTAGGAAGCCTGTGAGTCAGCCCCAAAAAATTATTGGGGGGGGGGCTTAAAGGGAGTGTGGCGAAGTCAGGTAGGAGACCTGCGCATACTCCCTGTACTTACCGTGGAGAGCGAGAGTACGGGCAGACACCGTGTTACGCAGTAGAGCGCATGGTGTCTCCTGTACGTGTTCATAGCCCGGTGCGGGTTATTCCACCTCCCCGCACTGGTAGGGCTAGATTGGGCATTGAGCCAGGTGCCATGAAGCCGGCTCAACGCGTCTGGTCTCCAGTGCGTCTCCTCGGGCCGGCATACATGGTACCAGCCTTACGCATGGTGTCCCCGGTTCGCCTACATAGCCCGGTGCGGGTTATTCCATCTCCCCGCACTGGTCGGGCGACGGGGAGCATTCAACCAGGTAAGGTTGGGCAGGCTCGGTGCTCAAGGGAGCCAGTACGCCTGCACGGTCCGGTATTTCCGGCGCCACCTCCCCGCCCCAGCCCAGTACCACCAGTGCCTACACCACGCACCAGGCTTCCTGTGCGTCTCCAGAGCCCTGTTCCTCTTCCCCGCACTAGCCTTGAGATGCGTGTCCCCAGTCCGGTACCACCAGTTCCGGTACCACGCACCAAGCCTCTTGTGCGTATCCAGAGCCCTGTACGCACTGTTGCTTCTCCCCGCACTCGCCCTGAGGTGCGTGCCCTCAGCCCGGTACCACCTGTGCCGGTACCACGCACCAGGACTATAGTGCGCTTTGAGAGCCCAGTGTGTCCTGTTGCTGCTCCCCGCACTAGCCCTGAGATGCGTGTCCCCAGCCCGGTACCACCAGTTCCGGCACCACGCACTAGGCCTAATGTGCGTCTCCAGGGTCAAGTATGCCCTGTTCCTTCTCCCCGCACTAGCCTTCAGGTGCGTGTCCCCAGCCCGGTACCACCAGTTCCGGCACCACGCACCAGGCCTACAGTGCGCCTCAGCCGGCCAGAGCTGCCCGTCTGCCAAACGCCATCTGAGCCATCCGTCTACCAAGTGCCATCTGAGCCATCCGTCTACCCAGCGCCATCTGAGCCATCCGTCTACCCAGCGCCATCTGAGCCATCCGTCTACCCAGCGCCATCTGAGCCATCCGTCTGCACAGAGCCATTAGAGCCGCCCGTCTGTCCCGAGCCGTCAGAGCCGTTAGTCAGTCAGGAGCCGCTAGAGCCATTCGTCAGACAGGATCTGCCAGAGCCGCCAACCAGACAGGATCTGCCAGAGCCGCCAACCAGACAGGATCTGCCAGAGCCGCCAACCAGACAGGATCTGCCAGAGCCGCCAGCGAGCCATGAGCAGCCAGAGCCGTCAGCGAGCCATGAGCAGCCAGAGCCGTCAGCGAGCCATGAGCAGCCAGAGCCGTCAGCGAGCCATGAGCAGCCAGAGCCGTCAGCGAGCCATGAGCAGCCAGAGCCGCCAGCCAGCCATGAGCAGCCAGCCAGCCATGAGCAGCCAGAGCCGCCAGCCAGCCATGAGCAGCCAGAGCCGCCCGCCAGCCATGAGCAGCCAGAGTCGCCCGCCAGCCATGAGCAGCCAGAGTCGCCCGCCAGCCATGAGCAGCCAGAGTCGCCCGCCAGCCATGAGCAGCCAGAGTCGCCCGCCAGCCATGAGCAGCCAGAGTTGCCCGCCAGCCATGAACGGCTGAATCCGCCCGCCAGCCAGGATCGGCTGAATCCGCCAGTCAGCCAGGATCTACCAGAGACACCGAAGCGGATATTGACAATGGTGGAGTGGTGGCCACGTCCCGCACCCGAGCCGCCGCCATATTAAGACCCACCCCGGACCTGTTTGTTTGTTTTGGTTTGTTTTGTGTATAGTGTTCGTTTTCGTGTTTTTTCCTCTCTTCTAATAAAAGAAGATGTATTTTGCACACGCTGCGCCTTGGTCCAATCTCTCTCCCTTTGACGATCGTGACAATTATTCTGTCATTTCATATTCTTAAAATAAAGTGGTGATCCTAACTGACCTAAGACTGGGAATTTTTACTAGGATTAAATGTCAGGAATTGTGAAAAACTGAGTTTAAATCTATTTGGCTAAAGTGTATGTACTCTCCCGACTTCAACTGTATATACAGACAGGATGGCTCACTTCTTAGGAGAAATTGACAGATCCTCTTTTGTCAGTTGTTTTCCATGGAGTTGGCTGTTAACACTGTATTGTAAAAATGTTGGGTCGCTGTCTAAGAAAATACTATTTCTGTAATAGTGTCAAATCACTGTTCTGGCTCCAAATAGAGATATGTAGAGTGTACTGTAGCTTGTGGGCTGCTATGACGATCTGACCACAGACTAGCCAAACAACATTGGGTCTTATCTGCCTATAGAAAGAGGTGCACTCCGTGCCTGTTCCTGGACCTGCTAGTTTGAGTATGACTTATCTAACAGGAAACTGAGATTTATTTTCTGTTGAAAGTGAATGGGAGCAGGGGGAGCTCACTGGCTCCATAACTCAAATAAAATACTGCTCACATTTGAATAGGACTTTCAAAGCTGTGGTTTAATATACCCAAGTCCTGCTGTGCCAAACTTGACCAGGACAAAGTCAAGCTTTTAGGAGGGAAAGATCTTTAAGAACGAGAACACTGCCCAGGAGCTATGAGAGAACGTCAGAATTCAGCCCAAAAGAGGTAATAGCACTATGAGAATGTGCCTCTGTGCCCTGGCTATAAACCCTGGCTAGTGTCCATCTCCACCAAAGGAACCAATACTAAGGAGAATGCTTGCTGGATTAACAGTAGCTTTGGGGAATATTTTTTGTCAATGCATACAGAGTGGATATAGGGTCTATGTCTGAATCATTAGCAGGAGATCAGTCCAAGTGGCTGTGGTTTTGGAGAATTCTCAGTCGTTTTTAATTGGATGACGGTGCTGTTGAACACATTCCGGCAGAAAGATGGCAAGAGCACACAGGGTTTTTTTCTGCATAGAAAAGTCTTGGCGTGCCGCCTATGTCCAAACAGTAATTTTCGGTATGGAAAATGTTTTTTAGTGTAAACTTAAATGACTAAAACCAGATAAAAACTATGTAGAAAATATAATGGACCTTTACATGTTTTAATAAGATCATCTTTGAGAACTTACATTCACCAAAATAAAAGCTAGACAATCAGGGAGAATGAAAAATTCCCCAAATTATGCATTCAGGAGTATTTTTGTCATGACATGGGACCCCCATTGATTTTGTTATAATATTTCAGTCACTCGGATAGCATAAGCCATGGCAAAATGTGTAGAACTGCAGGAAATTAGCTTTAAAACTGCAACATTTTATTTCCGCCACATGGAAAAATGTGTCACTATGGCCAACAGGAGTACCTCGAAAATGTTTGGTCGATGACCGCACCATTGGCCACGACCATTGCCACACCCTCGCCACACCCACCACCACCTAAGCCCCAGTTTGATCTAGAAAAAACCCTGGCAAGGCAGCAGAAAAAAACAGCCCTTTAACTGTTAATGCCTTCTTTCCTGAGGTAGACTGCAGCAGAAAAGTAATACCAGAAACACAATTGCAGCACCATGGAGCCTGTGCATGTTTGTGTGTAATGTATGAGAGAGAGTGAAAGAGAGAAAGGGAGGTGAAGATGTGTGGAGATGTGTGAAATGTATTTTATGTTGTGCATTGTAATAAGTCTGTAAGTATTATATAAAACAGTGTGTAGGCTATGCCATAATGTGTTTGTGTACATATGGTAGTCTAGAAGGAGTGGAAGTTTGAATCTTTATCAGGAACAGCCTGTTTTTTCTTGAGGACACACTGATTTTAACCTGAGTGAGTTGACACCGTGTCAGGGTGACATCAATGCCCCTTTTCTCCAACCATGCAACCTGGCCTCAGGCCAATTCGTAAGATTTGGTACGTAAATTTGTCGTCCCATTTAGTATGATACTTTATGTTAGGTTAGGTTACATTATGAATGGAATAGCGGTTGTACAATATCATACGATTTAGAGGACGTGTAATATCATACGTCATACCCGGTTGTACAATAGCATACAAATTGGATGATGTAACGTATTATACAACTCGGATGATCTTGTATTATACATATTTCTCTGAGACAAGGTTGCATGTTGCATCGGAACAACAAAGGAGAATTACAGGGAGAATTTACGTTGGTGGTTTGGAGAACTAAAGACAAAGGTTAGGAGAATTTACGGAAAAAGTTTATTGGGTTAAGGTTAGAATAAAGGTTAGGGGAAGAGTTAGCTAAAATGCTACAGTTATCCCCGACACGAGTCGGACACGCAACCTTTGAATTGCTAGATACGTCCACCCATCCTCCCCAACCAACCTCCCTCCTATCGTTAATGTCTTAAGTAACCTTCTGTCTTTGGTAACCATACCAAATATAACATATCATAATTGGAGGTACAAAGATTTATCTAAAATACCAAACGTCTGTTCAGTGAGTCCAGTCGGAACCGTAAGGTTCTTTTAAGAACTCCAGCAAATACAGATGAGACTCCGTGAAACATTTCTAGTTAAACACTGCAGTCTTTTTGAAATTAGTAGAGAAACAATGCTTCATTGTAGATTATGTTACAATTAGGAAAAATCGATTTACTTCAGATGACTGTGCTTTAGGTTTGCCTCTGAGGCAGGAGAACATTTAGCTATTTTCTAGGCAGGATTACTGATTGAACAGTAGTGCAGTCAGTTACTGTAAGAATCTGTATAAGACCACCATAGCTTCAGGGAGGAGCACAAGGAACTACAACTCAAAGCAGCTAAAAACAACTAATTGTCCAAAAACATGTTTGCATATCTTCTTTAATCTAACTAATATCATAACATTTATGTACTAACTTATATTTACAGACAATCATATTTTATTTATTTAACCTTTATTTAACTAGGCAAGTCAGTTAAGAACAAATTCTTATTTACAATGACGGTCTACCCCAGCCAAACCTGGACGACGCTAGGCCAATTGTGCGCCGCCCTATGGTACTCCCAATCACGGCCGGATGTGATTTAGCCTGGATCTATCCCAGAAATCCAGACAGTTCTGGACAGTTAGTTGCCACTATGTAACCCCAAGGAAACACAGGGTCACTATGCTTGCTGTCTGAACTGCATATACACTCCCCACACACTCCATGCTAGGGTGGTCAAAATTAGCCTCTGGGCTAATTTGTCCTCAAATCACATGAGGCGTCAGCCTCCAAAAACTAACCCAGAGAGGGGAGGGACCTGGCCCCCCTTTCTGGGACGCTGAAGGGGGATATTATTAGTCCCAGAGGATCTCGGCATGCGCCGCAAAGCCAGGAGGTATTTGGCCGGCGAACGCCATCTCACCCTTACATAAGCACTGTTTGGTGGTTTGCAGGGCCTGGCAACCCACAACCAGCTGGGAGGGGAGAGAGTGGTGGGAGTGGGAAGGGTGAGTGTCAAAGATCCTGATAAGTAACACTTTAGAATAAGGCACATTGTATGTAGCCTATTAGCAGCTAATTAGCTATGAAGCCATCATGGAAATGAATGTGTTAGCAGGTTATTAGGCAATTCATCATACATAGTCTACTAACTAGAGGTTAGGGGCTGGTAGAGATTAGAGACTTGTGAGCTAATACTATTAAGCTACTGGTAAATTACAAATCTTAATTCCCATGAAAATAAACCAGTCAAACCCACCTGCAGAGATTTGCTGAGAAACCTGCTGCACTACTGTATTGATTTGCACGTGATTGCAGTTCAAACTGACAGACATTAGCTATTGACCGTGAAAGGCCATGAAACAGACATAAGATTATTATCATGCCAAGTGTTTGGGTCCTTTTGTATTTGTGCGGAGTGCTTCAGGGTACTTCTTTAACCTACAGCCACTTTTCTCCTTCCTGAATCTCAAGAGCCAACCAGAGACAAGGTATACTGGTGCTTCTCTGTGGCTCTGATGACCTACACAAACCATTTAGGGGTAACTGAGTAGTCCCTGTGGCTGTGGTGTTTGTTCAGGTAAATAACAGCTGGAGGGACACACATTGGGGTATAAATATCCAAGGGAGGAGAGAGAGATATCTGCCAGACTGAAAACTTGAACCCCTGTTAAAGCCATTCAGGTTCCTGATTTGGGAGTAGCTAAGACGTAGTGAAGAGGATATCACTGACTAAGACAAGTGAAACTGATGTCATAGGGTCTAACTGACTCAAATAACACTGCTAAGGCCTCAGCTCATGCTCCAAAGAAGCACTGACATTGCATGTTTCGACCGTTGGAAAACATCAGTAGAAAAAACAAACAATGAGAGAAAGCGAGTCACAGCTGATTTGATAAGGAAACTGACATTATATCTCCCTCATCGACCTTGGGGGCTGGGGCCAACTCACAGCATGCCTTGCTCGCTCCTTGGCTCGCTCCTTGTCTCTGAGCACAGAAAAGATCTGCAGGGTGGAGGGAGCGGAGGAGGTGTAGGATCTTCTGTTTTAACCCTGACCCACAAGGTTATGTATTTGCTTAGAACCAGACACAAACCAAACAGGTTGACGAATAAAAGGTTTCGGAATGACTATGTACGAAAATGATAAGAATGAGTGACATATTGAAAGAAAAATCTATACATCACTGTTCTCTTATCAACTTGACACAAATTATACCAGGCATAGACCAGCACCTGTGTCTTCATCAATAAATACCACCATTAAGTTGATTCAACAACACTTTCCGTATACTGTCACACCAGACCATTCTTTGTACAAATCAATATAGAGACAAAGACTGAACTGTATCCAAGGAAGAAGTAAACAGTAAATGACAATAAAGCGGGCCTGTAAAAGGTGAAGGCCTGAAGCCCCCCCAAGTTTCTCCATAGAAAATCAAGCCATGTGAGGGTGTGTCAGGGACGGGCAACTCCAAAGCCCTGGCCAGAGCAGTTGAGAATGTCTCATTAAACCGGCCTCTGTCTCGTAAAGCCTCCGGGTTCTCTGGAAAAGCCTGGTGCAATCTTACCCCACAGATGTTCCCCGTCAAGGGCTTTAACTAGTGCCTTTGGAGGTACAGAAGCAGAGCCTGTCAGGGCTATAGGATTGCCATGTCCACCAGGAGAACAAAGGAAGAGCAGAGAAACAAGAATGTGTCTGTTAAACACTAAAACACAGGGTGATAAGATTCGCTTTGAACTACCAGATCCAGGAGTTATTGAACACTGATTCTGTAGATATTGTAGGGCTTTACTTTGATAGGTAGTTTGTAGCAGATTGAGTTTTCAGATCATTTCACGCCTGCCACTTTGAATCAAAGTTGAACTAACCTAGAAATAGGTTAACAACTAGCAACTAATAGTAAATGTGTAATGATAAGTCTGAGGTTAAGAACTATTGATCTGCAGAGTTTGATCCTAGATAAGCCATTTAGCATCAGAACTAAAGGGTGTATGGTATGAATGGGGTCATGCTGGTGTAAAGGACGTCACGTTGCTTGCTTAGCGAGGTCCACTTCCTCCTGTTCGGCTCACACCGAGGCTCAAACCCAGGACCTCTGCCTTGCTAGCACACGTGACCACCCTCCTGAAGCGTCTTACCAGGAGCTCTGCTAGTTAAATCCCATTACAATTATCCTCCTCCTTGTTTACTGGTTTGGTTTCACTCTGACCTCAGGTAATCCCAAATGGATGGCGCCAGAGGCCAGCTCCAATTACGATTATGCCCCATCAAACATAACACTGTCACTGCATGAAGGATGCTGAAAATCAAGTCACAAAAATAAATCAAAAAACGACCAGATTCCCCATCGCCCTATTTCTTCATATTTTTTAAAGGAGATCAATTTGTGCTGAATGTTAAGTCAACCTCTGGTCACAGGAGTGAAGCTACACTGAGAAACACAAAAGACATGGGGGACAGTGGAGGCTCAGGACCATCCTCCTCAGTGAATTTAGTGAAACATTAAGTGAAACATTTAAAAAGTTAGCATTTTTAGATAAAACTATACTAAATATATTCACGTCACCAAATAATTGATTAAAACACTGTTTTGCAAAGAAGGTCTACAGTAGCCTCAACAGCACTCTGTATGGTAGCACCATGGTGTAGCCGGAGGTCAGCTAGTTTCCGTCCTCTTCTGGGTACATTGACTTCAATACAAAACCTAGGAGGCTCATGGTTCTCACCCCCTTCCATAGACTTACACACTAATTATGACAACTTCCAGAGGATGCCCTCCAACCTATGTAAGCTCTTGCAGCATGAACTGACATGTTGTCCACCCAATAAAGGATCAGAGAATGAATCTAGTACTGAAAGCATAAGCTACAGCTAGCTAGCACTGCAGTGCATAAAATGTGGTGAGTAGTTGAACACATTTTTGAACAAATGTATTTATTTAAAAATGAAGGAGAAGCAAGAGAGAGAGATAGCTATATTTTGTTGTATTTTTTTTCTTCCACTTTCACTTTGCTAGTGAATGCAGCTAGCTAGTTTAGCCAACTCAAACACCTGGCTCAAACAGAGAGGGATGTTATGTTAGCTAGCTGGCTATGGCTATCCAACACTGGAACTATTCCAAGTCAAGGTAAGCTTTTGATTTTATTAATTTATTGCCACTGGGCCCGCCGGTGTAACTGCTTAACTGCTTGCTGACTGTACACTGTACTGCATGATTGTAGCGGGTTTACTAACACGTTAGTTTTAGTAGCTATGTTGACTAGCTATGACATTAGCTAATATGGTGACAACGATGTAGGCTGTGTGTAGCGGTTAATAGTTATGATATGAAGGTTTGGCTTGAAAAGTTTTTTTTCGCCTGGTCACAGACAACTGATGAGTTGTGCACTGAAGTCCACAAGCAAACGGAAAAGGTGAGAGGAGAATGCGAGATGGAATTTTACAACGAGCAAAATGATCATGCTGTTTGTATGTGGCTGCTATGAAAGTGAACTGTGTTTACGTGTGATCACGGGTGTATTCATTCCACCGATTGTCGAAAAATGTTTCTTGAAAACGTAAGCAACTAGAACGAAACGGGGATAAACATACTTGAATTCGTCCAAAAGAAAGTCTCTTTTGCAACTGTTGGACTAATGATTACACCCTAGATCAGCTAGATGCAGACAAGTGTGTGCAAGGCGGTATTGAACGTGTCACTGTCTGTCACCTTGATGACTCAAATTTTTCTCTCGACCTGTGCACCTATGTTGGAAACTTGGGAATATACATTTATCACCTAGTATCCTAATTCAGGGTGAAAGATATAGTCATAGTCAAGTTACACTCCACCATACAATAACACTCTCAATCCTGCTCTCTCAATCCTGGGCTGTTTGTATATGCACTGCAGACCCTCAAAATAAGAGCCTTGGCTTGATAACGCAGCTTGGCTAAGCTGATAACACTCACAGCTAATATAAGAAAGCCCTTAGCTCTTAGGATTTGAATTCACTAGGATTTCTTTCTTGGCAACTGAGAATTAGATATCCGCTGTCGCATAAGACTTGGATTTCCTTCCGCTACCATAAATCAAACAGAAATACCATCAGATGGATATTTGCATCAAACAGATCCACAAGTGCAATACCTACAGTGGTAACGGTGCAGTCTATCCGTCCTGTCCATGTCAATGAGTAATGGAGCATGATGATCTGAAACAAATGTGATGTGATATGATGTGTCAGCAGGGCCGGCTCCAAGCATAAGCAACATAAGCGGTCGCTTAGGGCTCCAAGCCGCTAGGGGGCCCCCAACCCACACACTCATCATAAAACATTTCTTAGGACCTCAGTTGGGATCTCAACTTAATATTGAGAGTTAGAATAGCAGAATACACAAGGCACAAGTTTGAAATTTGGTTGTGGATCAGCAATTGTTCTCTTGTTATGTCAGTCACTGACAGTCAATCAATTAGCCATGTCAGCTAACAATTCCTTGATTGGTAAATTATAGCCAGCCATCTAAAATTGTATTAATCATGGCCAAATACCGAACAGGCAGGCAGGGCATGAGGCACGCAGGGCATGTGCCCAGAGGCCCCCATTGATTTTGTTAGTAATTTTCCCTCAGATATTATTAACATAGCATAAGTCATGGCAAAATGTGTAGAACTGCAGGGAATTAGCTTTAAAGTGAAAAAATTTCTCTCCACCCCATGGCAAAATGTGTAGAATAGCGGTAAATTAGCTGTAAAACTGACATTTATTTCTCTCTGTACGATGGCAAAATGTGTAGAATTGCAGGAAATTCACTTTAAAAAAAGGCGGGGACCAAATCTCGCAAATCTCGCCAAAAGGCTAGAGCCGGCCCTGTGTGTCAGTCTCTGCGTCTCTGCTTTCAAGCTTTCTCGCTCGCGTGTGTGTGTGTGGAACCAGCCTGAGGGTGCAGAAAATAAGACTCCAGGCCAGTCACATGGTTTAATAGGTTAATAATGATCCACTATGTTAATAGTGGATCAGATCCCAATCTCACAAACAGCTGTTTCTTTTCATTACGCTAAGGTAAACAATGGGCATATTTCAGGCGTGCTTCCATGCTAAAAACAAAGGGACTTTCAGGCCTGTAATTGGAGTGAATCATGAATATGAATGACGTTTGAGATATTCTGTTGTTTGTAAACATCATTGTAAACGTCATGACAGCTCATAGGTGTTTGTGATAAAATGTCCAGGTGTGTTGAATGTGAAACTGGGAGGTTTAATGAGTCATTACATATACAGGTGATGGCAACTGGCAAGAACCAAGTCTGCCACTCAAGTAAAGAACACTACATGCTATAAGCACTGCCAAACCATGCCCACTCTTATAATAGCACAAAACAAAGCTCAATGACAATTAAATGATTATTTCATTACACCTTTTGTGACACGTGGAGACACCTTTCATGCAGTTCACTAGGAAAGTAAAAGGGTAGAACTATAGAAGAAAATACTCAGCAGTTAAAATTAATGGTATGAGTTGTGGAACTATGACCCCGGGTCATTCACAGATAACCTAGAGGAGCTCAGAATGATACGAAGTAAAGTGACCCATTTCTTTGAGTTTAGTGAGGTCATAAAATGATTAAACTGCAATATCTTTTGTCACATATTTATTATACCTGAATATCTCCCTCATATGTATGTAGCCCATTACTGTACTGACACATGATATTTCCGATATGCGTCGCTCTTGCTCAATCTGTTGAGTGTCGACTGCCAGGATCATCTAGATGGAATGGTCTGTTACAACCCCCTTCTGACTATGTCAATAGCTAGACAGAACATGATACATACATGAACACATGTAAGCATTCAACTGTAAGTGTATAAGGACCCCTGAGCCTGTTAATATCAAGGTACAAGGTGAGACCCAGATGCAGACACAGGAGACAGATGGTTGGAGTCTTACAATGTTTATTAATCCAAAGGGGTAGGCAAGAGAATGGCCGTGGACAGGCAAAAAGGTCAAAACCAGATCAGAGTCCAGGAGGTACAGAGTGGCAGGCAGGCTCGTGGTCAAGGCAGGCAAAATGGTCAGGCAGGTGGGTACAAAGTCCAGAAACAGGCAAGGGTCAAAACCGGGAGGACTAGAAAAAGGAGAATGCAAAAAGCAGGAGAACGGGGAAAACGCCGGTTGACTTGGAACATACAAGACGAACTGGCACAGAGAGACAGGAAATAAATACACTGGGAAAAATAAGCGACACCTGGAGAGGGTGGAGACAATCACAAGGACAGGTGAAACAGACCAGGGCGTGATTGTTAAACCAATAGGGTGTTAAGGTCAGGGACATGTAAGGATGATGACAGTACCGTTGGAACTGTTGCTATCCACACACCATACAGCTATATAGCCAGGCTCATATGTGAAGATGAATATATTGTACAAGATTGTTCCCCTTGCACTATATGATTTGGGAGGTAATAACAGTATAGGCAATAAACGCAGTAAAGACATAGATACCATGGGAGGAGAGGGAAAAGAGACAGCGACAAAGACCATGAGAGAGGAGGAGAGGGGAGGACAGAGTACAAGAAAGATGGATGGTGGGTTGGAAAATAACTGGTCTACGTCCAGTCATTGTTTTTAGGAAGAGATGTCAAAAGGGTCTATGGCTAACACAAATAGCTTTTATCATCCATATTAAGTTATAGTGAATTTAGGAGCCCTAATTGAGAAGAGACTGAAGGAGGTAAAATACTCTAAAGACAGCAGATCAGAAAAACATAAATTATATATTTCTGAAGGCAAAGGTAATTAATGTCAAGCAAAAAAATGTGATGATAGAGAAATATGAAAAACATTTACAACCGACGGACAAGGCATCCTCCGAGGTGTTAAAACAGGCCGATTCAAAATGAGCTGTCAAACCTCTGTGGCTCTTGTTCTTTGAAGCCAGTAACCTTTGTCCATCTGGAGCACAATATAATCCAAAAAAGATGTACTATGAATTGATAAAGTTTCAGAAGTTCCAAATACCAGTAGAGAACTTGAAAAACTGGACTGGTCTCATTGAACATGATATGGTCGGTAATGACATAGAGTTAGCGGTATCTCCTTGTGAGAGAATCAAACAAACTCCGGATGGCAGGGTGCAAAGAACACAATACAGTCCATTATAAACTAAAATATAAATTTGATTTGACGTAATGCCAGTTCATCATATTCTCCGTCAAATTCTTTTGTGTGGGTTTCCCAATGGCCTATATTGTGAGAGAGAGACAGAATAGAGTACACTTTATCTTGGGGAACTGCCGTAGTTTTTTTCTTCCAATAAGCTAAATATTTTTGTCATCCGACCGGCAGAAAATTAGCTCAAAGACATACAGAGAACAAATGTGAGCCTTTAGTTGCACATCTGTCTGATTGTAACTTTCATGTATGGTCTGTCATTTACCTGCTGTCTAACTGATAATTAGACAGGGTAGCTGGGGAACCAGCAGGACAAGGAACATGTTATGACAGTGTTTCACAATGTGTTTTATGCTCTCTCTCTCTCTCTCTCTCTGTGTCTCTCTCTCTCTCTCTCTCTGGCAGCTGTTGCTGTGCCACTGAGGTCTGCTAACGCAGCTCTTGAATCATGGCAGTTGTTCACTGTTTGTTTAAGGAACAGGTGAAATATCTTAAGGTAACCATGGAAATCGTAACTTGACTTCTATTAACATTTTGTACTGCTAATAGCCTTCAACTCAGAGACTAGATTGTCACTTTTCAGCTCTACATTCGTAGTACTAATACTGTAGCGTTCAATTCTGAGATTCTGGCAGCTATGGGAATGGAGGCTTTCAGAACCCAATCCTCATTCATAGCAAAACTAAGGTGATTAAAAAAGACATACACTGTCAAGGTATGCGTGAAAGGCTGTAGGAAGTCAGCCCTTGGTGGCAAAACAGAGCCTTTTATTTGGCGAACCAAAAGCACACGGCACAAACGAACACGAAAATACAAATATGGGTTTAACATAACCCAGCGCACCCAGCCTAACGTGCGCATACATGCAAACAGATAAACAACACCACACAAAGACATCGGGGAAACAGAGGGTTAAATACATAACACATGAGGGAAATAAATGAGAACCAGGTGTGTGGGAAAACTAGACAAAACAAATGGAAAATTAAAAATGGATCGGCGATGGCTAGAAGACCGTCGACCGCCGAACACCGCCCTAACAAGGAGAGGCATCGACTTCGGTAGAAGTCGTGACATACACAGGGCCTTCTAAGTTCAGTTACAATTATTAAACTCTGCTCTCTCTCTCCTTCCCACCTCACGTTTATCTTACTGGCTACTTCTCAGTCTCTATCTCTCTCTCTACTGGTAGCTAGATAGATATGAAGACAAAGTCCTGAGAAAAGGGGGAGCCATGTTGAAGGGTGCAATCCACAGTACATACAACGCTGAGTTGCAAATTTCACGAGTCGTGAAACACACTATAGCGTTTAAAACGTTTCAGCAAGCGCTTATTTTTTTCAGGCAGTGGAAACTAAGCTCTGAAAAACTTTCCTCTGATCCATGCTGCTCTCTAAGAATATGAAAGGAGGGAAAAAACCACACCACACACACACACCGAGTACCAAAGTGATGTTTGTGAATTTAAAAAATGCTAAGGGAATATGATGTTATTCAATTGGCAAAGGTGCCAGTGGGGGATAAGCAAAGCATATTAAACAGAATCTCACCCATTATCCCAAGCCCAATCATAGAAGCCTACATCCGCCAAGTTAATTTGTCAATTATCCCTGTCCACTTTGAGGCTTTAAAATAATAGTTTATCAGCACAAAGCAGCATGAAATCTGTTACTAAAGCTGTGTGCCTTGGTCTGTACCAATGCAAATTCTCTTTGTAACTTAATAGACAATGAGGTTCAGGGGCACTGATTTTGACCTGAAAACATAATCAGAACATGTTTCAAATTCGTCTTATAGTCAGTTAGGAACTACAAGTAAAAACAAGACTGATCACAGCATATATTTAGGCTAGTTTTACACATGCAATGGGTTATATTGGTTGGTTGAGGAACAGAACTACTCATGGTTTTAGTAGGTATGTTTAGCAGGTTTCAGTCAGACAACAAAAGGAAAAGTGCAGAGCTGAGGCACTGTTGCTCTTCTTCTACATAATGGATACGTGTTGACGGGAGACCTGGTTCACGGTTTAAGAGACCACAATGGGAGGTACCCTAAGGGGGTCGATGTTTTCTGCACGAGTTTATAAAGAAATACTACAAAAACCCATTCATGCCTCTACTGTGCCTTACAAAAATATTCATACCCCTTGTATTTTGTTACAAAGTGGGATTCAAATTGATTTAATTTACATTTTTTGCAGGAAAGGAATTAAACTGCTCAGGGATGTTACCATGAGGCCATTGGTGATTTTAAAACAGTTACAGAGTTCAGAGTTCAATGGCTGTGATAGAAGAAAACTGAAGATGAATCAACGTTGCAGCATACCACCCTGCATCCCACTGCTGGCTTGCTTCTGAAGCTAAGCAGGGTTGGTCCTGGATGGGAGACCAGATACTGGTGGAAGTGGTGTTGAAGGGCCAGTAAGAGGCACCCTTTCCTCTGGTCTAAAAAAATATCCCAATGCCCCAGGGCAGTGATTGGGGATATTGCCTTGTGTAGGGTGCTGTCTTTCAGATGGGATGTTAAATGGGTGTCCTGACTCTCTGTGGTCACTGAAGATCCCATGGCACTTATTGTAAGAGTAGGGGTGTTAACCCTGGTGTCCTGGCTAAATTCCAATTCTGGCCCTCATACCAACACAGTCACCTAATCATCCCCAGTTTGCAATTGCAATTGTCTCATTCATCCCTCTCCCCTGTAACTATTCCCCAGGTCATTGCTGCAAATGAGAATGTGTTCTCAGTCAACTTACCTGGTAAAATAAGGGATAAATAAAAAATTATTACTCAACAATAATGACAGAAAATAAACAGAACACAAATATTCTAAAACATGCAACAAGGCACTAAACTAATACTGCAAAAAACAAAGCAAATGAATATGCTTTTTGGCCTAAATTCAAAGATTTATGTTTGGGGCAAATCCAATAAAACACATCACTGAGTAACTGCCTCCTTATTTTCAAGCATGGTGATGGCTGCATCATGTTATTGCTATGCTTGACATCCGCAAATACTGGGGAGTTTTTCAGGATAAAAAGAAACGGGATGAAGTTAAGCACAACCAAAATCCTAGAGGAAAATCTACTTCAGTCTGCTTTACATCAGACAGAGGGAGACCAATTCCCCTTTCAGCAGATCAATAACCTACAACACAAGACCAAGTTACAGATTAGACTTAAATCTACTTGAAAATCTATGGCAAGACTTGAAATTTGCTGTCTAGCCATGATTACCAACATCTTGACAGAGCTTGAAGAATTATGGAAAGAATAATGGGTTAATATTGCACAATCCTGGTGTGAAAAGCTCTTAGAGACTTACCCAAGAAGACTCACAGCTGTAAATCACTGTCAAAGGGGTTTCTAACATGTATTGACTGAACACTTATGCAACAACTATATTTCTATTCATTTTGACATTCAAGTATTGTGTAGGTTGTTGACAAAAAGTTACAATTAAATCCATTTCATTCCCACTTTGTAACACAATAAAACGTGAAGAAATCCAAGGGGTATGAATACTTTTGCAAGGCACTGTATAATCAACAAGGATTACAGAAACAAGCACCTCAAAGGTAGTGTTGGCTAAATAAGCATTGGTCTATTTTTGATGTAATCATACCTCATAAGGGGACATTATGTCAACACTTGACCTGAAGCCTAGGTCAGAAGGCCAGCGCTGTCTTAATACTTACATAACAGATGTCATTGGGAATCATAAACAACTGCTATGACAAATCAAATGCATCACAACAACATAGAACATATTCATGGCAGGCCTCGTGTGCTTTACCCCCTCACCTCCCCCAAAAAACAACAACACAACCCTAACCCTAACCCAGGTGCTGCTACAATCAATCTTGTGGTGACATTCCACCGTGCAGGGCTTCTCATTGAAACTCCCAGTGTGTGAAATGTACAGCAAACAAAAGAGAACAGAAAAGCCCAACAAACATAGGACAGATAAAGAAGGACACCACACACATACACAGAGTAACTATACATGGCCTTTGCACATCGTTATTATGGTTCAATCAGGTTTAGGGTTAGTTACTCTGGAGGTAGTAACGGTTTCATCTGCCCCTCCTCAAGGGCCAATCCAGGGATCCTGAGAGAGCAACCCGAGGCATGGGAGGGACAGGAGTGGTGCAATGCTGAGTATGAAATACACAAGAGAGATGTGACAAGGTCCCTTTAAGGCAACTTGTTGTCCACCAACTACTGCATTTTATCTATAGTCAACAACTTCTTTGTCACAAAAAAAAACATGTACAATGCCTTTTGTTACGTTACAGCCTTATTATAAAATTGACTAAATTGATTTTTTCCCCTCATCAATCTACACATAATAACCCATACTGACAAAGCAAAAACAGGTTTATACATTTTTGCTAATTTATTTAAAAAATGTAAGTATTCAGACCCTTGATTCAGTACTTTGTTGAAGCACCTTTGGCAGCGACTACAGCCTCAAGTCTTCTTGAGCATGACGCTACAAGCTTGGCACACCTGTATTTGGGGAGTTTCTCCCATTCTTCTCTGCAGATCCTCTCAATCTCTGTCGGGTTGGATGGGGAGCGTTGCTGCACAGCTATTTTCAGGTCTCTCCAGAGATGTTCGATCGGGTTCAAGTCCGGGCTCTGGGTGGGCCACTCAAGGACATTCAGAGACTTGTCCCAAAGCCACTCCTGCGTTGTCTTGGCTGTGTGCTTAGGGTCGTTGTCCTGTTGGAAGGTGAACCTTCGCCCCAGTCTGAGGTCCAGTTTGGCTGGGCGGCCAGCTCTAGGAAGAGTCTTGGTGGTTCCAAACTTCTTCCATTTAAGAATGATGGAGGACACTGTGTTCTTGGGGACCTTTAACGCTGCAGAAATGTTTTGGTACCCTTCCCCAGATCTGTGCCTAGATACAATCCTGTCTCTGAGCTCTACGGACAATTCCTTTGACCTCATGGCTTGGTTTTTGCTGTGACATGCACTGTCAACTGTGGGACCTTATATAGACAGGTGTGTGCCTTTCCAAATCATGTCTAATCAATTGAAATTACCACAGGTGGACTCCAATCAAGTTGTAGAAACATCAAGGATGATCAACGGAAACAGGATGCACTTGAGCTCAATTTTGAGTCTCATAGCAAAGGCTCTGAATACTTACGTAAATAATGTATTTCTGGTTTTTATATTGAATAAATTTGCTAAAAACCTGTTTTTACTTTATCATTATGGGGTATTGTGTATAGATTGCTGAGGTTTATATTTTTATTTAATCCATTTTAGAATATGGCTGTAACAAAATAAAATGTGGAAAAAGTCATGGGGTCTGAATACTTTCCGAAGGCAATGAGATGTGTTGGATCGGACAGGGTCAGTGTCCATTATCGTTCCTCATGAGAACTGGCGTCCAAGCCCCATTTCCCAAAACGTAACAGAGAATGACTTGTGTAAGTATCTGTCATCAACACATACATAAAATACAGACATAAAGATAAAGCTACTTCCCACCTACTTTGTCCCACTAAAATTGCCCCACCTCCCAACCCTAACCCAGCCACGACCAATCAAGCAGTCTGAGATGAATGAGGACTATATTCAGTACTAAGAGCACTGAATGATAGATTACATAGAAGTAATCCGCATTTATAATCAATTTCTACCTCCATGGCTGCAGTGTTATGTAACATTGTGCAAACTGAATCTGCCCCAGGTGAAGGAGAGATGATTGGCTTTCCTGCTAGCAGGCTCCATCCAAGTCATCTGGACATGTTGGCCAGCACTCCCATTAAACCAGTTGACCCCTAAATATAGCCAGTTTTAATTAAATAGTGTTTGCTTTTTTTCACAGTTAGCACGGCTTATGAACCAGAGCCAAACGGATGTAGTGCTGCTTGAGTGTGTGCAGTGCTCCCCTCCGTTTTCCTTCACACTCAGTGAAGGCAGTGAAACATTATGAGCGCTAAACTGCATGTTAATGAATGGACAGGGGGTGTGGGGGCAAGCCTGCTGAGAGGCTGAGTCAGTCAGCCAGCCAGTCGGTGTTATCCTTGATCAGAGTCACGTAGTCAGCCACGGTGGCATCACTACCGGTAGCCTTGGGCAGTCTCATTAGCTGCGCTGAAGGCCCATGAGTATAGTAGTGTTTGTCTCGCTTACACGCGTTTAGGGATGGGGTGTGGGATTGTCATGGGGTGTCAGAGCAGACCACCATCACCATGGTAGCCCTTGTAGAGACCCCCAGCAATTTATCAGGGCTAATTAAACTGGGTATTGTGGGTAAAATAAATTAAGAGGGCAAGTTGGATTAGCTCAATCACTCCACAGGCGGTAAGAGCAACATTCTGAAGTGGAAAAGGCTGACGGGAAAAAAAAGGTTCCAGCTGGAGCAGCAGAAGAATGTGTCCCCCGGAGAACAGTAACACCACGGGAGGGGAAAAAAGTATTTGTTTGGGAAATATATAGGGGTAAAGGACACTTATTATTTAGGGGCTACCAGCCAGGGAAGTTCCAGACTAGTCACCAAGTCTCTTGTCACCTAGCGTGGCACAGGAATACGCTTATTCAAGTGACGGAGGGACTGAGAGACACTTCAATGGACTCCTGGCCTCAGTCTGGGGTTTGTAAATCCTAGTCCCATGTTTAGTATGGCAAATGCTTTTACAGCTAATGTCAGTTCTGGCCTGAAAGCCCTCCTTGTTTTCTTCTAGAGGTGGGGTAAGGGAGGGTTCAGTTAGTTCAGCTCATACTTTGTATAAGCGGCCTCTCTCTCTCTCTCCCCATGGGTCTGATTCCCACTGACATCTTGACATTTTGAAAAAGGAAACACAGCTGTATGTGTGTGCGTGTTCTTGAGAACAAGATCTCCCAAGAAATATCTAGTCTTCTTTAACTGTCATTTTAATGGGTGTCTAAAGGTTTTGATTGATTAGAGAAGTCTTTAACATGCAAGCAAGCCTTGCCATGGATAGATAGGTAAACCAGATATCTTCTCTATATCATGCACTGAGTTACTCTTACACAGGCACAGGCAGCATGAAGTGCAATTAGTGCACAGAGATAAGACAGAGAAAGGAAAAATCAAGGGATACGGATTTTATATTTTTAGGCAGTGTTGCCTAAATAAGCATTGGTCTATTTTTGATGTAATCATACCTCATAAGGGACATTATGTCAACACTTGACCTAAAGCCTAGGTCAGAAGGCCAGCGCTGTCTTAATACTTACATAACAGATGTCAATGGGAATCATAAACAACTACTATGACAAATCAAATGCATCACAACAACATAGAACATATTCATGGCAGGCCTCGTGTGCTTTACCCCCTCACCTCCCCCAAAAAACTACAACACAACCCTAACCCTAACCCAGGTGCTGCTACAATCAATCTTGTGGTGACATTCCACAGTGCAGGGCTTCTCCTTGAAACTCCCAGTGTGTGAAGTGTACAGGAAACAAAGGAGAACAGAAAAGCCCAACAAACACAGGACAGGTAAAGGTCACCACACACACACACACACACACACACACACACACACACACACACACACATAATATACATGGCCTGGGCAGGTTGCTGTTCTGGTTTACTCATGTAGTTAGTTACTCTGGAGGTAGGAACTCAAGGGCCATTACAGGACTTCCAAGAGAGAGAGGGAGAGAGAGACCTTGTAATTATGCACAGTGTGATTTGTTTTAGGCCAAGGAGTCAGAAGAACTCTCTCGCAACCTCAATCTCTCTCTATGAGCCCTAGGACCATGCCTCAGGACTACCTGTCCCTGTCCCCAATCATCCACCCGGTCGTGCTGCCACTATCAAAACCCTGACCGGTTTCACCGGACGTGCTAATTCGTCCCGGACCTGCTGTCTCGACCTCTGAATGCTCGGCTATGAAAAACCAACTGACATTTACTCCTGAGGTGTTGAACTGCTTCACCCTCTATAACGACTGTGGTTATTATTTGACCCTGTTGGTCATCTATGAACATCTTGAAGAACAATCTGGCCTTAATTTACATGTGCTCTTATAATCTCCACCTGACACAGCCAGAAGAGGACTGGCCACTCCTAGGGGCCTGGTTCCTCTCTAGGTTTCTTCCTAGGTTCCTGCCTTTCTAGGGAGTTTTTCCTCCTACATCTGCATTGCTTGCTCTTTAGGGTTTTAGGCTGAGTATCTGTATAGCACTTTGTGACAACTGCTGATGTAAAAATGGCTTTATAAAATGTATTTGATTGAAATTTGATTGATTGCTGAGGAGGTTGTTCAACCGAGTTGGCTGACTCCCTGCACCTTGCTCATCCTGCTTGGAAACCATGTAGCCAACTAACTTCGACACTCAACGGGTCAGTGAAGCACAACCAACTTTGCCTTTCAGTGCACAAAACCTGTTTCATAATGACACACCAGTCTCTGCCGCCTTTCACTCCCCTGTACTATATAATGTGGCTTGTTTTAGAATGACGCCTCCTGGTCCCTGCTATTCCCTCCAGCTTCCCAGCTGCCCCATGGAGGGTTGGGGGCGGCTCCTGTTACAATGGTTGCTGCCTGGCCAGGGAGTCTGCTGCTGCTATAAACAACTCTCTGCAAGCTGTCAGTGGAGGCTCTGCTGAGGGACATTGGGGGAGATTAAGATGAGTTATAGTCATTTTAAAGATGGTGGATCTGTCCTGAACACTGATTGCTTTACCATAATAATTTCTGAGTGAAACATAAATCTATTAAATCGTCTTCTAGGGTGGTGGAACTCCTGGGCACAGCTATGCTGATATTAGTTTTGAGTTTGCAAGAAAAACGTTTTACTGTACTTGTGCATGTGACAAAAACTTGAAAATTAATGATTGCCACTTTGGTGTGAGTAATCTTGATCTTGGGCAAGTGTTGCAAGAAGATAAACGGGAGGCCAGGCAGTCAGTCTCAGTAATAAGCATTTCTGTGAATGAATGACTGTGTTGCAAATTTTACAAATACATGTAATAACAAGTTGCTTGCTGTGTATCTGTTCTAAACTAGTATTGCTCAAGTTTGGGTGTGAGAAGCAGCTCTGGATGAGTGCTGGCTGGCACCAGTGGTTCTCAATGAAAAGAGAAATGGCCAGGCAGGATGACAGTCAGGATGACAGTCAGTGTCACACTACCACTCATCTCTCTGTCCCAAGCACCACCAAAAGGTTCAGCTTTCCCACTATGAGGTCACACATAGATAGATTACAGAATGTACTGGTACTCTCAGCATGAAAAGTGCTTTTCCTCAGTACAGTACATGGAAACAGTACCTAGGAATCATTGGCCATGGTAAAAGGTCACTCAATATGGCTCCCGAGTGGTGCAGTGGTCTAAGGCACTGCATCTCCGTGCTATAGGCGTCACTACAGACCCTGGTTCGATTCCAGTTGAGTTGTGCTCTACTTTATGCAAATTTCAGGCGGAGCGATCCTCGCGTCGCTCCGCTTGAAATTTGCATAACTCAACTTTTTCTCACGCTCCACTAGCAAGGTTCTCGCCGCCGCTCACCTTCTCCCGCACATTTCTCTGCGTGTACTCGTTGAAAATGTATGAGGGTGGAACTTCTGCTGTTTTCACCAAGAATGAATTCAGCAGGAGAAGTTCTACCCCCATTCATTTTCAACGAGGGCACGCAGAGAAATGTGCAGGTGATTGCGGGAAGGTGAGCGGCGAGAACTCTGCTAGCGGAGCGGTAGAACATTTTTTGCTCTACTTCATGCAAATTTCAAGCGAAGCAATGCACTGGAGCGAAGCATTTTCAAGAGCAAGCGCCTCTGATCAAAACCCACTGTATGTAAAACACCCATGTGTGGAAGCGCGGTGTCCTTTATAGGGCTATTTGTATGATTACTTTGAGAGCTTTAAACTCAGTAGGTCCACACGGGTTCTCAATAACAGCAGATAAAAACTGATAGGCATAAACCAAAATAGCACAGAGATTATAAATTAAGTCATGTATGGCATCTTATCTGAGCGGCTGATAATGTCGAGAGACGGTGTGGGCAATTATAATTATCATCTAAACACTTGTATAAAAACTATGGATTTGGCACACTTCTTGATCTGATGAAGGCATAACTGCCTAAACACATTAGCCTGCCCCCGACAATAAAGAAGTGAAATGAGCTTGTCTTTTTTTAATGTTTTGAAGTGTCTCAGTTTACCAATGTTCTTGAACTTGAGATTTAATTTGAAGTCATTGTCACATATAGTACAGCACCCAGTTAATTAAGCGAGACAGCACACATGTTACCCACTCCACAATGTAGAGAGAACTTTGCTTGGCTGAGCGAAAGCCTTTTGTTAACAATTGTTTGCGGTAGTCTAAATAAGATTTTAAGGGAATGATGTGTTCTTTTGAGTTCTCCATCTGTACACAAAACATAGCAGATTAATTATTTACCTGCAGCTCACACCATGCCACTTCTACTGTTGTCTCCGTATCCAGGCCTTTGTACACCGTCTTAAACGACCCTCTCCCAATTTCAATGTTGAATTTGAGGAACCTTCCATCAGGTGACGTCGCCACGGCTTTGGTTTCAATTTCATCCTTTTCCTCTTGCTCCCGTTGTCTTTCAAATGGAGCTCGAGATAAAATGACCTTTTTGTCAGTGATTTCTTCCTCGGAATCTGAACTTGTGCCCTGTGCTTGCGAGCTGGTCTGTGGCGCGTCCCAGGTATCAAGAGGTGGTTTGGGGTCTGATGCCTGGGTTCCAGGAGGTGAGCACGTGCTCGTTCCCGGGCTTGAGACAGGTGAGGCTGGTACTGATGAGTCCACTTTTTTCTCCTCTGCCGCTGTTTCTGCTAAAATATCATCAGCAGACCAGGAGTGAGTTTTGGAGAGAGGGGCATCATCGTAAACTTCAGGCTCCAAATCCAAGGTATTTATTTTGCTCAACCTGTACGAGTTTCTCCTGGAGTTTGCCGAGTGTCTCCTTCGCCTTGGTGGTATTCGGCCAGGGAAGCAGGAGTTGGCGTCGAACACAGCAGGTAATTTGGAGAAACTCAGTCCGGCCACGTCGACCTCTAGCTGTGACATTTCTGTTTTGAGTTTTGCCTCGAAATGCAACAGGTGGGGTCTTGTGTCCCAACTAGTGGATAGTGCAAATCCGAATGAAGGCTATTCAAAAACATAAACCGGACAAGGGAACATCGTAGGTTGCAGGGAATGTGGATTATTTCGAAAAATAAAAACGGGCAAAAAACTACAAAAATCCAAATGAGACAAAAATAAGTATAGGCTACAGATAAAGTGTCTACATATTTGGTTTATACATTCGATTTTTTTCTGTTCAATTGAACTATAGGCTATTACACTATTGGCTAAATAATACAAACAAATATTTAACAATCAACAAGTGTGCTGACAAGTCTCTTCACCTCAACATGAATGAAGGTCGTTCTCGAGTTCTCCCTAGTAAAAAGTGCTTGTTTAAATCCGCCAAATATAATTTACTTGGTCGTGGTCTTGCTCATAGACAGACGAAAAATAAATGACATTAATCCGAGTATTCCTCAAACTGTGTCTCTGGTCGCACGTCTTCAAACTGTCCGCTCCCAATGTGGTTTAAATCTGAATCAACAACGCGTAGACTGCTCGAGCGCACAGTGAACACTCAATGGGCATTGGGCTCCACCCCCAAAAACACATTTCGGATCCTGTGTTTTGCCTGCAACCATCGACTATTATAGGTGTGAAGCTATAGTTCCCGTGAATGTACACGGAACAAAAATATACACGCAACATGTAAAGTGTTGGTCCCATGTTTCATGAGCTGAAATAAAAGATCCCAGAAAGTTTCCATACACACAAAAAGCTTATTTTCCATACCACAAAAAGCTTATTTCTCTCATATTTTGTACACAAATGTGTTCACATCCATGTGGGTGAGCATTTCTCCTTTGTTAAAATAATCTAACCACCTGACAGGTGTGGCATATCCACAAACTGATGAACAGCATGATCATTACACAGGTGCACTTGTGCTGGGGAATATAAAAGGCCACTAAAATGTGCAGTTGACAACATTTTTGAGGGAGCGTGACATTGGCATGCCGACTGCAGGAATGTCCACCAGAGTTGTTGCCAGATAATTACATTTTCATTTCTCTACCATAAGTATGGCGTCATGTGGGCCAGCAGTTTGCTGATGTCAACGTGAACAGAGTGCCCCATGGTGGCGGTGGGGTTATGTTATGGGCAGGCATAAACTACGGACAACGAACACAATTGCATTTTATCGATGGTAATTTGAATGCAAAAAAATATCGCAACGAGATCCTGAGGCCCATTTAAGATATCTGTGACCAACAGATTCCCAGTCATGTGAAATCCATAGATTAGGGTCTTATTAATTCATTTAAATTGGCTGATTTCCTCATATGAACTGTAACTCAGTAAAATCTTTGAAATTGTTGCATGTTGCGTTTATATTTTTGTTCAGTATATATTTTCATAGTTAACATTTGCTAAAAAAATAAAACATTCTAATGAAGTTTACTCTGAAATTAGAAAGCTGTTAGTTTGTGGTGCGTAGTAGCCTAGCATACTGTACAGTAGTCCTTGCAAACTTACTATTCAAGGTATCCTAATAAGTCACAAGAATCTTGGTCCAAGTGTAATATGAATGCATTCAAGGTTTTAGATGCCAGCTTTTGGTTTAGAATGTTGGATTTACTATCCTGTATATTGTGCTATACTGTATGTCTACTGTAAGGTAATTATTACGATAGAGGACAAGAGTCATCAAAACTTATATTAACTTAATAATAATAACTGTTTTATTGAGGTAATTTAAGAGCTCCAGACAGGAGCTATCCGCTTATCTGTGGTGTTGACTGTGGTGACTATCTTTAGCAATATTACATAATGTTGCATTGTGAACTACTTGAAATAGTGGGTAGGATACAAATGTAGATAATGACTACAGCGAAACGAATTAATCCATCTTAACATCAAGTTGCAACAGACTAAAATTGCCTGGCAGCCTGCCATCCTGGCACTGTAGAAATAAGTGGCACTGTAGAAAGAAGTCTGGATTAAGCCAAAGACAAAGACAGCTGACCATCTAAATCTAGGCTATACCTACCTAATCTCTTCCATAGGAAATTAAATCACAGAGACAAAAGCAATACAGATAAACTGAAAGAGGTTTCACTGTCTTATAAAATAGGTTTACAACAGTGTCCTCACCAGTCAAGTATTCCCTTTTTGTCTGATGATAAACTCAGTAATAGGGGGTTGGGTTGTGTGCAGATTTAGTCAAGGAAGGGTAATAGCATAGTGGTTATAGGAAAGGGGGTTTATTCATGTCTGTTTGACACATCTCACAAATTCTCATCAGTTACTTGTGATATAACACAGTAGTAGCATATCACTCAAAGCTTGAGAATAGATATGTAAAACACCCCCAGTAGGTATATTATCGTCATCAGTCACTATCCACCACAGACACGCACATTTCCTCCATTCCAGGTTTAGCGTGTCAGGCCATTCCAGGGTTAACGTGAGCACCCTGACACGGACCGAGGCCTCATCTTAGCAGGTTTCCGGGACGAAGTGGAAGGAGCGGCTTAGCGTTGTGTGGCCAAGTGATTGCAGGCCACATTAGCCTAGTGCCACACACACCTTACTGTTGACTTTGTGCGATATACTGACCCCATTCCCCTCACACTAAGGATTCCAGCCAGGGAAGTTCCAGTCAGTGTCTTCTCAGCCAGTGAGAGCATGTGCCAAGGCTTTGATTCCTGGGAAGACCGGTGTGTGTTGCCATATGCTTACAATCCCTGACACAGACACTGATGAAGGTGCTCAGCCTGCCGCTGTAAAACACAAACAGACCGACAGACAGACAGACAGACAGACAGACAGACAGACAGACAGACAGACAGACAGAGGGCCAGTGACTCTTTGTTTATCCCCTCCTGTCACTGTAACATACAACATGTATTTAAATGTGTGTATCGCCCTCTAGCCTACTGTAAACATAGAGGGCAGTGTGTGTGTACATGAGTGTGTACGCCTGTGTGTGTGTAAGAGCTTGCACCGTGGAGATAGATAGCTCAAGTCCCAGCACCTGATATAGCCCTCACTAACACTGCCAGGAGACTTAAACTAGCCGTCTACCACCTGTCACATGAGCTTCACATAGAGGCTGTGTGGAAGCAGGGGAGAGGAGCAGTCAGAGGGGGAGCTTATCTGCAGGAACACATTGCTCCTAATGCAGCAGACGGCCACCCACAGGTGCTAATCACTCATGTTTGATGAGAGCTTCTGCCGAGTCATCTTTCCAGAAAAGAGGAGTAGCACAAAAATCCCTATGAAACAGCATGAAAATGGGTCACACGGTAGACGACGTGCTAATCGCAGCACTCTTCACAATTCCAGCTAAAAAGCAGCGCGTCATCCTCCCTTCTCTGCTGTCTGCTGTCTCTGCTGCTGTATGGTTTGTTAATCTCCCGTCATGAGGCGGGCAGTGCAATACGCTCTGTTCTTTTCTGCTTTAGCTGACACGGGGCAGGGGGCAGGGCCTTGACAGGGGAATAATAAACAGAGGTCCTATTTTTTGAAGGTCAAGGAAATTGATATGATATGACATTAAAAGCTTAGTGGCTTTTGCAACTTTTCCAAGGGCTTTAGCAATCCTCATAAATGCCTGCCATAAGACTGTGAAAGTGTATTCCAACATACACAGAGGGAAGCTCACCAGTTGGAAAGCAATGTGAACTGTTGAGTGTGAACAGAATATTAAAGTGTGCACTTAGGTGGGATAATAATACATAGCCTAGTAATACCACAATAATCCAGTTGTAAACAAGGCATTGCGTGAATATTGCCAGGTTGTTAACATACTCAATAAACATGGACAAGTAGCACGCCGGTCATACAATTTCTCAAGCAGGGCCTGTATGCAAGTGCAAAAGCTATGGCTCTTTCAGACAGAAGAGGGATAAATACATTCAGAGTGAGTAGGCTTTTTAGAGAGGCCTCCTTTCCTTGGATGCCAATGACCATTACTATGCACATACCCTATATTATCCCTGGCCAAATCCAATGCTTTTTCCACTAACTGGTATTTTAACAACTCTCATCAGCTCTTTTCTCATCAGATTTTTTTTAGAGCTGATCTAATTGGTATTTTGACCAATTAGATCAACCAATTAGATTAGCTCTGTAAAAGATCTGATGAGAAAAAATCTGATGTGATTGGTGAAAATACCAATTAGTGAAAAAAATATCAGAATTGGGCTGCCTGTCTAAACGCAGCCTAAGGTGTCCAACGCTGTGTCCCAATACTCATAAATGGCTCCCTATCCTTGCCTCGTCTCCTACTGTAGGTCACCAACACTCCAATAAAACTGAGTATGTGACAGCAATACTATGAAATCCCCACCTAACCTACCCATGTGGTAACTGAAGGACATCTCTTCCCTACTCTTGTTAGAGTATGTAATGACATAGTACTGTAATGTAGAACTACACTTGTACTTGGAATGCATTGATGTTGCCACCTAGTGGGCTTATCTGGAACAACACAGACCAATGCTGTAAGGCTGCATCTCAAAGTCTGCCTACACTGCTCTGACAGAACAAAATGAAAAATGGAGTAGGGTTACATCTACAACTCTTCTCTTTACAGTCAACAGGTCACACATCAGCATGTGGGAGTGTGTGTCAACTCTGGAGCTACAACAACAGGGCTAGGTGGCTTTGTTGTTTGCTTTCACTGATGTATGAACTAACCATTAAGCCCTATTAACCAATGTTTTCTACTGAGCTTAAGCAGTGCTTTTTTTCACCTTTATTTAACCAGGTAGGCCAGTTGAGAGCAAGTTCTCATTTACAACTGCGACCTGGCCAAGATAAAGCAAAGCAGTGCGACACAAACAACACAGAGTTACATGGAATAAACAAACGTACTGTCAATAACACAATAGAAAAGTATATATACAGTGTGTGCAAATGAGGTAAGATTAGGGAGGTAAGGCAATAAATAGGCCATAGTGGCGAAGTAATTACAATTTAGCAATTAAACACTGGAGTGATATTAAACACTGGAGTGATAGATGTGCAGAAGATGAATGCGCTAGTAGAGATACTGGGGTGCAAAGGAGGGGGAAAAAATGTTTTAATATGGGGATGAGGTAGTTGGATGGGCTATTTACAGATGGGCTATGTACAGTATGTACAGGTACAATGATCTGTAAGCTGCTCTGACAGCTGATGCTTAAAGTTAGTGAGGGATATATGAGTCTCCAGCTTCAGTGATTTTTGCATTTGGTTCCAGTCATTGGCAACAGAGAACTGGAAGGAAAGGCAGCCAAAGGAGGAATTGGCTTTGGGGGTGACCAGTGAAATATACCTGCTAGAGCGCGTGCTACGGGTGGGTGCTGCTATGGTGACCAGTGAGCTGAGATAAGGCGTGGCTTTACCTAGCAAAGACTTATAGATGACCTGGAGCCAGTAGGTTTGGCAACGAATATGAAGCGAGGGCCAGCCAACGAGAGAATACAGGTCGCAGTGGTGGGTAGTATATGGGGCTTTGGTGACAAACCGGATGACACTGTGATAGACTGCATCCAATTTGCTGTGTAGAGTGTCGGAGGCTATTTTGTAAAAGACATCGCCAAAGTCAAGGATCGGTAGGATAGTCAGTTTTACGAAGGTACGACCCTGCCTCACGCAGGAAGCGGCGCAGGTCCTAATCCAGGCACTTGTCATCTCCCGTCTGGATTACTGCAACTCGCTGTTGGCTGGGCTCCCTGCCTGTGCCATTAAACCCCTACAACTCATCCAGAACGCCGCAGCCCGTCTGGTGTTCAACTTTCCCAAGTTCTCTCACGTCACCCCGCTCCTCCGCTCTCTCCACTGGCTTCCAGTTGAAGCTCGCATCCGCTACAAGACCATGGTGCTTGCCTACGGAGCTGTGAGGGGAACGGCACCTCCGTACCTTCAGGCTCTGATCAGGCCCTACACCCAAACAAGGGCACTGCGTTCATCCACCTCTGGCCTGCTCGCCTCCCTACCTCTGAGGAAGTACAGTTCCCGCTCAGCCCAGTCAAAACTGTTCGCTGCTCTGGCACCCCAATGGTGGAACAAACTCCCTCACGACGCCAGGTCAGCGGAGTCAATCACCACCTTCCGGAGACACCTGAAACCCCACCTCTTTAAGGAATACCTAGGATAGGATAAAGTAATCCTTCTAACCCCCCCCCCTTAAAAGAGTTAGATGCACTATTGTAAAGTGGTTGTTCCACTGGATATCATAAGGTGAATGCACCAATTTGTAAGTCGCTCTGGATAAGAGCGTCTGCTAAATGACTTAAATGTAAATGTAAATGTAATGTAATGTATGTTTGGCATCATGAGTGAAGGATGCTTTGTTGCGAAATAGGAAGTCGATTCTAGATTTAATTTTGGATTGGAGATGCTTAATGGGAGTCTGGAAGGAGAGTTTACAGTCTAACCAGACACCTAGGTATTTGTAGTTGTCCACATATTCTAAGTCAGAACCGTCCAGTGATGCTGGACGGGCGGGCTGGTGCGGGCAGTGATCGGTTGAAGAGCATGCATTTAGTTTTACTTGTTATTTAAGAGCAGTTGGAGGCTCCGGAAGGAGAGTTGTATGGCATTGAAGCTCGTCTGTAGGTTAGTTAACACAGTGACCAGATCGGAAACCAGATTGCATAGTGGAGAAGGTACTGTGGGGGAAAAAAAGAAAGTACGGTGGGATTCGAAATGGTCGGTGATCTGTTTGTTAACTTGGCTTTCGAAGACCGTAGAAAGGCAGGGTAGGATATACAGTGGGGAGAACAAGTATTTGATACACTGCCGATTTTGCAGGTTTTCCTACTTACAAAGCATGTAGAGGTCTGTAATTTTTATCATAGGTACACTTCAACTGTGAGAGACGGAATTTAAAACAAAAATCCAGAAAATCACATTGTATGATTTTTAAGTAATTAATTTGCATTTTATTGCATGACATAAGTATTTGATACATCAGAAAAGCAGAACTTAATATTTGGTACAGAAACCTTTGTTTGCAATTACAGAGATCATACGTTTCCTGTAGTTCTTGACCAGGTTTGCACACACTGCAGCAGGGATTTTGGCCCACTCCTCCATACAGACCTTCTCCAGATCCTTCAGGTTTCGGGGCTGTCGCTGGGCAATACGGACTTTCAGCTCCCTCCAAAGATTTTCTATTGGGTTCAGGTCTGGAGACTGGCTAGGCCACTCCAGGACCTTGAGATGCTTCTTACGGAGCCACTCCTTAGTTGCCCTGGCTGTGTGTTTCGGGTCGTTGTCATGCTGGAAGACCCAGCCACGACCTATCTTCAATGCTCTTACTGAGGGAAGGAGGTTGTTGGCCAAGATCTCGCGATGCATGGCCCCATCCATCCTCCCCTCAATACGGTGCAGTCATCCTGTCCCCTTTGCAGAAAAGCATCCCCAAAGAATGATGTTTCCACCTCCAAGCTTCACGGTTAGGATGGTGTTCTTGGGGTTGTACTAATCCTCCTTCTTCCTCCAAACACGGCGAGTGGAGTTTAGACCAAAAAGCTCTATTTTTGTCTCATCAGACCACATGACCTTCTCCAATTCCTCCTCTGGATCATCCAGATGGTCATTGGCAAACTTCAGACGGGCCTGGACATGCACTGGCTTGAGCAGGGGGACCTTGCGTGCGCTGCAGGATTTTAATCCATGACGGCGTAGTGTGTTACTAATGGTTTTCTTTGAGACTGTGGTCCCAGCTCTCTTCAGGTCATTAACCAGGTCCTGCCGTGTAGTTCTGGGCTGATCCCTCACCTTCCTCATGATCATTGATGCCCCACGAGGTGAGATCTTGCATGGAGCCCCAGACCGAGGGTGATTGACCGTCATCTTGAACTTCTTCCATTTTCTAATAATTGCGCCAACAGTTGTTGCCTTCTCACCAAGCTGCTTACCTATTGTCATGTAGCCCATCCCAGCCTTGTGCAGGTCTACAATTTTATCCCTGATGTCCTTACACAGCTCTCTGGTCTTGGCCATTGTGGAGAGGTTGGAGTCTGTTTGATTGAGTGGGTGGACAGGTGTCTTTTATACAGGTAACGAGTTCAAACAGGTGCAGTTAATACAGGTAATGAGTGGAGAACAGGAGGGCTTCTTAAAGAAAAACTAACAGGTCTGTGAGAGCCGGAATTCTTACTGGTTGGTAGGTGATCAAATACTTATGTCATGCAATAAAATGCGAATTAATTACTTAAAAATCATACAATGTGATTTTCTGGATTTTTGTTTTAAATTCCGTCTCTCACAGTTGAAGTGTACCTATGATAAAAATTACAGACCTCTACATGCTTTGTAAGTAGGAAAACCTGCAAAATCGGCAGTGTATCAAATACTTGTTCTCCCCACTGTATATAGGTCTGTAACAGTTCATTTGAGCCCGATTGTTTGCGCAACATTGTAGCCCATATAGACCAACGCGTGGCCATTGCTGTGATGAGAGAGAGAAGTGCGCCTCACAGAACTAGAATGAGATTCACTTTCTATGATCTCTCTCCCTGCTCTGATAGACATGAGCATGCAACTCTCATCTCTCTCATCTCTCCAGCTTTGTATTTCCTATTAGAATCATAGCCGCGGGAAGGGTGCTGGAGGTACAGTGGGGAGAACAAGTATTTGATACACTGCCGATTTTGCAGGTTTTCCTACTTACAAAGCATGTAGAGGTCTGTCATTTTTATCATAGGTACACTTCAACTGTGAGAGACGGAATCTAAAACAAAAATCCAGAAAATCACATTGTATGATTTTTAAGTAATTAATTTGCATTTTATTGCATGACATAAGTATTTGATCACCTACCAACCAGTAAGAATTCCGGCTCTCACAGACCTGTTAGTTTTTCTTTAAGAAGCCCTCCTGTTCTCCACTCATTACCTGTATTAACTGCACCTGTTTGAACTCGTTACCTGTATAAAAGACACCTGTCCACACACTCAATCAAACAGATTCCAACCTCTCCACAATGGCCAAGACCAGAGAGCTGTGTAAGGACATCAGGGATAAAATTGTAGACCTGCACAAGGCTGGGATGGGCTACAGGACAATAGGCAAGCAGCTTGGTGAGAAGGAAACAACTGTTGGCGCAATTATTAGAAAATGGAAGAAGTTCAAGATGACGGTCAATCACCCTCGGTCTGGGGCTCCATGCAAGATTTCACCTCGTGGGGCATCAATGATCATGAGGAAGGTGAGGGATCAGCCCAGAACTACACGGCAGGACCTGGTCAATGACCTGAAGAGAGCTGGGACCACAGTCTCAAAGAAAACCATTAGTAACACACTACGCCGTCATGGATTAAAATCCTGCAGCGCACGCAAGGTCCCCCTGCTTAAGCCAGTGCATGTCCAGGCCCGTCTGAAGTTTGCCAATGACCATCTGGATGATCCAGAGGAGGAATGGGAGAAGGTCATGTGGTCTGATGAGACAAAAATATAGCTTTTTGGTCTGACTCCACTCGCCGTGTTTGGAGGAAGAAGAAGTATGAGTACAACCCCAAGAACACCATCCCAACCGTGAAGCATGGAGGTGGAAACATCATTCTTTGGGGATGCTTTTCTGCAAAGGGGACAGGACGACTGCACCGTATTGAGGGGAGGATGGATGGGGCCATGTATCGCGAGATCTTGGCCAACAACCTCCTTCCCTCAGTAAGAGCATTGAAGATAGGTCGTGGCTGGGTCTTCCAGCATGACAACGACACGAAGCACACAGCCATGGCAACTAAGGAGTGGCTCCGTAAGAAGCATCTCAAGGTCCTGGAGTGGCCTAGCCAGTCTCCAGACCTGAACCCAATAGAAAATCTTTGGAGGGAGCTGAAAGTCCGTATTGCCCAGCGACAGCCCCGAAACCTGAAGGATCTGGAGAAGATCTGTAGGGAGGAGTGGGCCAAAATCCCTGCTGCAGTGTGTGCAAACCTAGTCAAGAACTACAGGAAACGTATGATCTCTGTAATTGCAAACAAAGGTTTCTGTACCAAATATTAAGTTCTGCTTTTCTGATGTATCAAATACTTATGTCATGCAATAAAATGCAAATTAATTACTTAAAAATCATACAATGTGATTTTCTGGATTTTTGTTTTAGATTCCGTCTCTCATAGTTGAAGTGTACCTATGATAAAAATTACAGACCTCTACATGCTTTGTAAGTAGGAAAACCTGCAAAATCGGCAGTGTATCAAATACTTGTTCTCCCCACTGTATGTTACGGATACAAGTATTCTGTGTGTATCCTGTGTGTTTCTTTTCTCTCCTTCTCCCCTACTCACAGGTGGCAATCGTCATTCCCCAATCAGTCATCAATCAGTCGCTAATCGGAAGACACCTGTTCCTTTTCCATTACCCAATCACAGTCCCTTTCCCTTGGTTTAAAAGCCCTGTCAGTTGTTTTCTCTAGAGCAATCTCTCTGTAAATGCATCACAGAACTGTATCACAGAACCCCTGATACATTTAAATACAATTTGCCAAAGTTATAGAATTACTGTTGTCAGCCAAAACAGGCTTTTCTCGATATTTCAAATACAATAGCGGGACAACACATCCTGCTGAATAGAGATGTTGGTAGGCTAGCAAGTTATCAACTTCCAAATAGACCTATTGAGCGAACAGCATTACAAAGTAAAACAAGAGAGATAAGCTTTTGGAACGAGCACACCCGCCATCGCCGGTGAGTGAGCTGCGCATCATTGAGTGAGTCAGTGAAACTAAAGCTTTTTTAGGACAATTTTTTTTTGTACAATATGTGTGTCTCCACACACCTAGGCCTGGGCTATTTATGGATTCCAGACAAGGTCGTTGTCATTGATTTCAGATTCTCAGTTTGTCAGTGTCAAAGTACAGCCTGTCATTTCGAGCATTTGTGAGGTATTAAAAAAGATTCTGCTAAAGTCTCGTCATTTAAAATTATGTAGAATTGTATGAAATGCGTTTATAAAGGCAATTATTTTCCCCAAGTGTGTAACTTCTGCAATCGCCTCTCTCTACTCTACTGCTCTATGCCAGTACGCAAATGATAGTGCATGCAATGATTTATTATAAAAGTGATTTTTCTTTTCATGCGTTCCGGTACCTCCGTCCCCCAAGTCACCTGCCTCTCGGGCTCAGTTTTTTCAGGAACCTCCCAATTTACAAATTAAGCACTGAGTTTAAGTTAGTAGAAGTGTACTTATGTTCCTAGGGAAAATATATAAAATGTGTGAAAATAAGTATGCTTTTGGGGAGGCAGAAATTCACAGAGTCCATCCAGATTGTGACTATATTTTGGATAATGGTTCCCTGTCTAATGAGACTGGAACAAACCCACATTTAAAGAGGGAAATTGTTATTCTGTTTTGTTAATCTGATTAGCTTTTGCCTAACTTGATGTTGACAAAATAATCAGTTGACATGCGAACATGACAAACAAGTCATATTTGATTGCAATATTGTTAGACACTAAACACGTCTCACTGGTGATTTCTGTCAGTGCTTTGAGTCTGTATGAAGCACTATTTTGTGTGAGTCTCTTGGGAGGCTGTCATTGTGTGTTGTTTTCAGTAGGCCCACACACTTCAACTTCAAGATTCTTGGCATACATTACTGAGCCATCGCTGTGGCCTTGAGGGCAAAATGTGAGTGAGAGTGAAGGGTTACCAATTTACCAGGACCCTGATGCAGGTGATTGTAAATGTAGGCTACTGGCAGGGCCACTGTCCAGAGGGAAGTACTTACATTTTAGTCATTCAGCAGACGCTCTTATCCAGAGCGACTAACAGTTAGTGCATTGATCTTCAGATAGCTAGGAGGGACAACCACATATCACAGCACAGGCATAGAAAGTACACGTTTCCTCAATAATGTAGCTATCAGTAGAGAGCTAAAAGGGGGGTCAAGTAAAAGTGCTGGTTCATTTTAAATGTAAAGAATTTTTTTTGGGGGGGGGGTCAAGGTGAGGAGGAGGATTATTTAAGATGCTGTTTGAAGAGGTAGGGTTTCAGATGTTTCCAGAAGATGGGCAGGGACTCTGCTGTACTAGCTTCAGGGGGAAGCAGGTTCCGCCATTGGGGTGCCAGGTCAGAGAAGAGTTTGGAGTGGGCTAAGCGGGAACTGCAAGAGACCAGAGGTGGCAGAACGGAGTCCTCGTGTTAGGGTGTAGGGTTTGAGCATAGCCTGGAGGTAGGGAAGGGCAGTTCCTCTTACAGGGTTTTGTAGTGGATGCGAGCTTAAACTGGAAGCCAGTGGAGTGTGTGGAGGAGCGGGGTAACATGAGAGAACATGGTAAGGTTGAAAACCAGGTGGGCTGCAGCATTCTGGATAAGTTGCAGCGGTTTAATGGCACACACGGGGAGCCCAGCAAACAGCGAGTTGCAGTAGTCCAGACGGGAGAGGACAAGTGCCTGGATTAGGACCTGCGCCGCTTCCTGTGTGAGGTAGGGTCGTACTCTACGGATGTTGTAGAGCATTAACCTGAAGGAGCAGGTCACTGCTTTGATGTTTGCAGAGAACGACAGAGGGTTGTCCAGGGTCACGCCAAGGTTCTTTGCACTCTGGGAGGGCAACACTGTGGAGCTGTCAACCATGATGGAGAGTTCTTTGAGCGGGCAGTTCTGTCTTGTCGAGGTTTGAAATATCTGCCAGGCACGCAGAAATGCATGTCGCCACCTGGGTGTCAGAAGGGGGGAAGGAGAAAAGTAGTTGAGTGTTATCCGCATAGCAATGATTGGAGAGACCATAAGAGGATATGATGGAGCCTAGTGACTTGGTGTATAGAGAGAAAAGGAGAGGGCCTAGAACCGAGCCCTGTGGGACACAGTAGTGAGAGTACGTGGTGCAGACACAGATCCTCTCCACGTCCACCTGGTAGAAGCGACCCGCAAGGTAGGATGCGGAGCCTGAGACGCGCGGCCATGATGAGATGGTGGAGAGGAGGATCTGATGGTTCACGGTGTCAAAGGCAGCGGATAGATCTAGGAGGATGAAAGCAGATGAGAGTCAGCTTTGGCAGTGCGGAGAGACTCGGTGACACAGAGAAGAGCAGTCTCAGTTGAGTGACCTGTCTTGAAGCCTGACTGGTTAGGGCCAAGAAGATCATTCTGAGAGAGATAACGAGAAGGTTCAGAGACAGCATGCTGAAGTGTTTTGGAAAGAAAAGAAAGAAGGAATAGAGGTCTATAGTTGTTGACGTCAGATGAGTCGAGTGTTGGTTCCTTGAGGAAGGGAGAAACTCGGGCCGTTTTGAAGTCAGAGGGGTCAGGGATGAGTTGATGAGGGAAGTGAGGAATGGGAGAAGGTCTCCAGAGATGGTCTGGAGGAAGAAGGAGAGGATGGGGTTGAGCTGGCAGGTTGTCGGGGGGCCAGACCTCACTAGTCGCAGGATGTTATCTGGAGAGATAGGGGAGAACGAGGTCAAGGCATAGGATAGTTCTGTGTGAGTGAGACCAGGGGACTCAATAGGCTGAGTGAATGAGTAGCGGATGTCGTCAACCTTTTTTTCAAAGTGGTTGACAAAGCTGTCCACAGAGAGGGAGGGAGGAGGGGGTGGAGGATTTAGGAGGGAGAGGATGTGGAGTTTCCTAGGGTTAGAGGCAGAAGCTTCAAAATTAGAGGGGTAGAAAGTGGCTTTAGCAGCGGATACAGAGGAAGTGAACGTAGAGAGGAGGGAGTGAAAGGATGATTTTTATTTATTTTATTTAACCTTTATTTAACTAGGCAAGTCAGTTAGAAACAAATTCTTATTTACAATGACTGCCTACCAAAAGGCAAAAGGCCTCCTGCGGGGACAGGGGCTGGGATTAAACATTTAAATAAATGTAATAAAAATATAGGACAAAACACACATCACGACAAGAGAACACAACACGACATAAAGAGAGACCTAAGACAACAACATAGCATGACAGCAGCACATGACAACACAGCATGGTAGCAACACAACATGACAACAACATAGTAGCAACACAACATGGCAGCAGCACAACATGGTAGCAGCACCTAACATGGTACAAGCATTATTTGGCACAGACAACAGCACAAAGGGCAAGAAGGTAGAGACAACAATACATCACGCAAAGCAGCCACAACTGTCAGTAAGAGTGTCCATGATTGAGTCTTTGAATAAAGAAATTGAGAGTCCAGTTTGACTGTTTGTTGCAGCTCGTTCCAGTCGCTAGCTGCAACGAACTGAAAAGAGGAGCGACCCAGGGATGTGTGTGCTTTGGGGACCTTTAACAGAAGGTCTGGCAGAACAGATGTTGTATGTGGAGGATGAGGGCTGCAGTAGATATCTCAGATAGGGGGAAGTGAGGCCTAAGAGGGTTTTATAAATAAGCATCAACCAGTGGGTCTTGCGACGGGTATTCAGAGATGACCAGTTTACAGAAGAGTATAGAGTGCAGTGATGTGTCCTATAAGGAGCATTGGTGGCAAATCTGATGTCCGAATGGTAAAAGACATCTAGCCGCTCGAGAGCACCCTTACCTGCCGATCTATAAATTACGTCTCCGTAATCTAGCATGGGTAGGATGGTCATCTGAATCAGGTCCTCCGGAAGTTTCGTTATTCTCCATTTTTGCTCAGCTGTCCGCAGCCCTGTTCTGTAAGCTCGCAATGGGTCACTCAGCCACAGAGCAGGAGGGGAGGGCAGAGCCGGCCGGGAGAAAAGGAGACAGTGCGAGTCATAGGATGCGGAAAGGGAAGAAAGTATGGTCAAAGAGGCGTTAGAGTGGCCTCTAGTAAAGATGAAGTCAAGCATATTGCCTGCCTTGTGAGTTGGCCTGCCTTGTGAGTTGGCCTGCCTTGTGAGTTGGAGGGGATTGGGAAAGGGTGAGGTCAAAAGAGGCTAGGGGGCGGGAAAGAAGGGCAGCATAGGTTGAGATGAACTCAGTGTTCTTGACCGCAGATCGGCAATTCCAAACGCTGCCAGAGACCCGGAATTTTACATGTGTTGGGCGTGCAGAGTACACTAAATTAGAAGGGTTGAAGCCAAGGGGTGGGGAGCGTCTTTAAAGTCTACAGAGAGAAGTGCGAACAGGTATAGAAAACACACACATAGTTGACAAAGCTACAGAAGAGCAAAATGAGATAGTCTGTAAATAACTAGCAATAGCATGAAGCCCACTGAGATGGTTATACACACTCAGGAAATAGATGAAACCACACCCGCCCCTACCAAAACAAGTCACAAATTGCCCTGCCCCTTGATCCTGGTCAATGTGTCAACAACTATCTGCAAATTATGAGCATTCAGCAGTTCACACACAAAGTAGGACACTGGGAAGACAGGCAGCACTTAAAGTTGATGGCCCTAGCTAGCAAAAAGACAGTACTAGACAACAGATAAAGACAACATTTATAATTATCACTCCTGGAGATATCAGGAGTCATCTAGAAATAGAATGAAGCACTTGACTCTAATAGGTAAAACCTTGTTTGAAGGGTTGTGTACTGTGCTCAAGTGAGTCATGTATGGAATAGCACTGCGTAGGCGTATCTCATAGGTTATTAGAGTATGCAATAAAAAAAAATATGATTTTGATAGCGCAGTGAGGGTGGGGGAGATTGGTCCTCAGAGGGAATCCTGAGCGCTGCCTCCCGAACTTAGCCTTAAGATGCTTTTGCGAAATGGCCCAGGTTAGTAGAAAAATATAGGGCAGCGTTTTCCATTAGCCAATCTGTAACATTGACTACAGAGCCATCATATATCGGCCTTACAAGGGGTAGCTTTAGGGCATATCCATCTAAAAGGATCCGTGAGCACCAACATGAAGTTCATAGGAGCATATCAAATTGAGTGTCAAATGAAAGCTACACTACATGGCCAAATGTATGTGGACACCTGCTCGTCGAACATCTCATTCCAAAATCATGGGCGTTAATATGGAGTTGGTCCGCCTTTTGGTGCGATAACAGCCTCCACTCTTCTGGGAAGGCTTTCCACATGATGTTGGAAGATTGTTGCGGGGACTTGCTTCCATTCAGCCACAAGAAATGCTTACTTACGAGCCCCTAACCAACAATGCAGTTTTAAAAAATCTGGATAAGAATAAGAAATAAAAGTAATAAAAGTGTAATAATAAAAGTAACAAGTAATTAAAGAGCAGCAGTAAAATAACAATAGCGAGACTATAGCGAGACAATGTGCGGGGGGCACCGGTTATGAGGTAATATGTACATGAATGTAGAGTTATTAAAGTGACATTCATAGATGATAACAACAGAGAGTAGCAGCGGTGTAAAAGAGGGGGGGGGGGGGGGGGGCAATGCAAATAGTCTGGGTAGCCATTTGATTAGGTGTTCAGGAGTCTTATGGCTTGGGGGTGGAAGCTGTTTACAAGCCTCTTGGACCTAGACTTGGTGCTCTGGTACCGCTTGCCGTGCGGTAGCAGAGAGAACAGTCTATGACCAGGGTGGCTGGAGTCTTCCTCTGACACGGCCTGGTATAGAGGTCCTGGATGGCAGGAAGCTTGGCCCTGCCTTGTGGTCGGAGGCCGAGCAGTTGCCATACCAGGCAGTGATGCAACAAGTCAGGATGCTCACAATGGTGCAGCTGTAGAACCTTTTGAGGATCTGAGGACCCATGCCAAATCTTTTCAGTCTCCTGAGGGGGAATAGGTTTTGTCGTGCCCTTTTCCCGACAATTCATCCCAAAGGTGTTCGATGGGGTTGAGGTCAGGGCTTTGTGCAGGCCAGTCAAGTTCTTCCACATCGATCTCAACAAACGATTTCTGTATGGACCTCGCTTTATGCACGGGGGCATTGTCATGCTGAAACAGGAAAGGGTCTTCTCCAAACTGTTGCCACAAAGTACAGAATCATCTAGAATGTCATTGCATGCTGTAGCATTAAGATTTGGCTTTCCATAATAATGCATTTCTGTATAGTACAGATCAGGGACCCATGATGTAATTCTGTTACCTTAATACCGTTACCGGATGTAAATCCACTTCACCTACTGTAGTTCAATAACCAAAATAGATGTTTTCAAACTCAAGGTGTCGTGTCATAGCTGACATCCCATTCTTTCTGCAGACATCTTTGAATTTTAATTCAGAGCAGATATATATTTTTTAAATCTGGTCGCATAAAAAACTGGGGGAGATTTTACCATAATTCTGTTACTTTGCATCTGCACAGTTCTTCCAGTGAATGTGCTTTTGTGAAATGTTCTGTGCAAATTGTTCAAAGTTGTCCTTGTGCATAGAATTGTATGGGTTGTTAAACTTTGAAATCAATGATTTTTATTTGGAATACATTTTAAAGTGAAAAATCTTAGTCAAAGCCTAATTCCATTATCGTGGAATTGCCCAGCCTATAGGGTCTGGGATGAGCGGACCCAGCACATAGACTAACTGTGACAAAAGTTTACAATATAGACTGTCAATAGATGGCAATAAATGAATAAACTTGAAACTAAGATTTGAAACAACTTTTGCTAATGTTAGAAAAGACACTGGGCACGTTTGAGTAGTAAGGCGAAAGACAAGTCAAGGAGTGAAGTCAGGGGAGGCGCATCTGTGACATCTGAAAGTTGGACACTAATGTGGTTTTCCAACAGCAAGGCTCAGATCAACATGTAAGTGTTAATAAAGAAAGTTCTTTACAATGTCGAAATAAACGTTGTTCCAACCCCCATATTACACCCTCACAAACTGAAATCATATGTGTGTTCATTGTACAATCAATTACTGTTTCAGTCATGTCTTTGGTCACATTCAGGTGGGTTAAACAACACTGTATTGACTGGTTGACACGAGAGCCGCCCATAATTCATGCGATGGCTGCAGGATGAAATTGGTGAAGAGCAACTGCAGAAACTTGCTGTCGACTGCAGTCAAAACGTAATGACATTTGATCACATTATTTCTGTAAAGTTCATGCAGTCGACATGTAGGCGCAAGTCGGACAATGTTATCCCCATAATGTAACTCACTTTGAAAGGCGGTGACCATCGGACTTGACATGAGCTCGAACGCAACCACTCAATCGGTAAAAACAGCTGGCTAGCACAACTGGCAGTAAAGCGGTTCGAAAATCGGAGGTGACGTATTTCTGCGACGTACATCATCAAATCGCGCGCTCAGAAGCACACAGCGCTCAATGACTATATATTTTACATTACATTACGAATAATCAAAGAAGGTAAGTTAATATTTGCAAACATGCACTCCTGTTGTTTTAAAATAAAATGACGATGCCAAACACAGACACTACGCTAGCTACTTGTCCGACATTTACCTTGTCCAGCAGACCCAAGCCTTGCTCAACATACCCACACAGCTAGCTAACGTTAACTAGTTACTAGCACCATAGCAATAGAATGGATCTCTATGGCTAGTACAGACCGGACGTGTGAACCCCATCATGTCAGCTGAAGGTGTAACGCTATGTGACTTCCAATCCTGTTCCTTTTATTTCATTTTCTGCCCTGTTTGAAGTTTATGTATCTAGCCAACTAGCTAGCTACACACAAGCGCTGTTCAGATTCGTAGAAATGTAACGTTAGCTAGATTTCCTGTTTTTCCTTCGTATTGTAAATCACGCCCACTACACGTTGTCTAATAACGTTACACTTAGCTCACACAAGCCTAATTTTTGCACCTATAGTAACAGTTGTTTCCCATCAGCAACCAAAATCATTTCGATCTGTTTACTACATTGCTGCGGCAAAATGATTGATAAAGTTGTTTCTTTTTTATTTTGCAGGTCCTACGATGACTGAGTTTAAGAGAGCCTTCTCACTGGTGTGGGATCACTTCACTCTAGTGACACCCAATAAGGTCCAGTGCGCCCTCTGTTCACAACGGCTTAGCTTCAACAAAAACACTTCCGCCATGTTAAGGCACCTACGATCAAGGCACCCAAGCGAGGCTTGGTACAGCAACTCAACATCTGGGGCCCACTCAAGCACAAGCAACTCAACATCTGGAGTCCACTCAACGTTCTCAAACTCAATAATTAGTAGTTCTGGAGTCCACTCATCGTACTCTGGTACTACAGGACTAAACTCAATGTTTACAAACAATGCTGCTGCTGGACACCACATCGAAGGTATGTTTCCTTTAGGATTGATAGTTTTCATCCTGTTTCAATCAATTATTATATTTAGATTAGCATTAATTGTACATCTAATTCAATTTGAATTGATTATACTGTTTAATTTCATAGTCAGGACCACCAGACAAGAGGACCTGGATGATGCCCTAGTCAACATGTTGGTTAAAGACACCCAGCCATTTTCAGTAGTCGAGGAAGAGGGATTCACTGCTTTCATCCAAAAGCTAGACCCAAGCTACAATCTTCCAAACAAGCAAGCACTGAAGAAAATGGTGGGGTCTCGGTGTGAATTCATCAATGATAATGTTGTATCTCAGATGGTAATTTCTGACTTTGTCAGCCTGACTTCGGACATGTGGACATCTATAGACAAGCACAGTTACATTTCAGTGACAGGGCATTTGGTAGCAGAAAATGCCCAGTTATCCACTTTCCTCCTTGGGATTTCTAAGCTGCCTGAAAACCACAAAGTTATCCACATTGAGGAGGCCAAAAACCAACTGGTGGCGAGCTGGGGCCTCCACAGCAGGGTCGCTGCATTTGTCACAGAGAACAGTGAAAATATGGTAGCCACGGTTCAGAAATTAGGAATCCTCCAGTTGCCCTCTTTTGCACACGTCCTGAACCTTGTGATTAAGAGGTCCATGGAGTCTACTTTGGAGCTGCAGGACATCCGCTCCCAAGCGCGGGCTATCGTGGCTTTCTTCAAGTCGAATCAGAACGCAGAGATGAGGTTAGCCGAGGTGCAGGGGCAGCTAGGCAGGCCGGAGCAGAAGCTGATCCAGGAAGTGGACTCGAGATGGAACAGTAGCTTTTCTATGCTGGAACGCATCTTTGATCAGAGGGAGTCGGTGGCTGCTGCTCTCAGCACCCTGGACACGGACATCATCCCTCTGGGATCTGCTGACTACGAGGTCATCCACCAGTGTCTCGGAGTGCTGGGTTCCTTCAACCAGGCCACAGCTGAGCTCGCCTCAGAGAAACGCGTCTCGGCCTCCAAGGTCATTCCTCTTGTCCGGATGCTGAAGATAACCCTTGAGAAGAAGCACGGGGCCATCATACACCCTACGGCTACACAGCTGGCGTCTAACCTGCAGAGGGAGCTTCAGGCGAGCTGCAGTATGGTGGAGACCGAGCCAATCCTGGCTCTCTCTGCTCTCCTAGACCCGCGCTTCAAAATGTTGGCCTTCGGGAACCAAGGCTACGCTCAGGAGGCGGTGAAGCTCCTCACCTCCGAGTGCGCCTCATTAATCCGGATAAATCCGGACAAGGACGACATTCTACCGCCATCCACCACCGGGTCAACGACACCCTCCCCGACATCACCCCACACCTCCTCCTGGGCAATGGAAACCGCTTCCATCTCCATGGCAACATCTCCGTCTAAGTCCCACGATGGGGGTCTGTGGGAGATGTTTGACAGTAAAGTGGGCGAGACACAGAGCGTCCAGAGCAGCACGGCGGATGCAGCGGTGGAGGTACAACACTACCTCAGTGACCCGTACCTGAACCGAGTGGAGAACCCCATGCACTACTGGGAGAAGCACTCCAAGGTGTACCCGCACCTGTTCCAGCTGGCTCGGAAATACCTCAGCGTTCCCGCCTCGTCTGTGCCATGCGAGCGCATATTCACCAAAGCTGGAGATGTGTTCAATAAAAAGAGGAGTTGCCTCAGTATGAAGGCTGTAGAGCAGATAATGCTGTTGAATAAAGGTCTAGTATAGCACAAGCAGCATACTATCCACAGTGCTTCTCATGCTGTTTGGCCTGTATGTAACATAGGACTATTAAATGTACCAAATGCATTGTAATGTATTCTTCCTGGTTAGTGTATAAAGTATGTTAAAATGGCCTTTTTTTTTTTTTTAAAGAGAAGCGGTCTTACATTTACATTTTGAACATTTGTCAGGAGGCCATTTGACCACTAGAGGACAATGCTGCACTGCCTAACAACCTGGCACACTTGGGTGTACGTTTATGGCTCTCAATTACATTTTATTTATTACTGGGTGGACTGAATTAAATATTGCCATAATCACCATAAGTGTTAAAAATATATTTTAAAACATTTGTAAAAATCACTGAATACTATTTTGCATTGTCATGTAATCGTGATGGTTGTTGTGCAATTGATGTTATTTCACATTCATATCACCACGTATGGAGTTCTCTTGATGCTTTTTGAGTGCTTTTTAAGGTCAAGAAAATATTATTTAACTTCTGATGGTTTATCCAATGCCTATTGATGCAGGTGGGGATGATGCTAAATGGCATTTTCATTGAAGGTACAATAGTGATGTATGCAAGTCAGACAAGGATGTCTGTAGCTGGTATACGACTTACAATTGACACTTACAAAGGGCAATGTGCATTTGAAAAGGTTCATGCTTGAAAATTATGGGGGGAAATTGCTTGGAGGCATTCCACAGTTTTTTTTATTTCACTAGGAAAGTCAGTTAAGAACACATTCATATTTACAATGATGGCCTAACCCAGACAACACTGGGCCAATTGTGCACTGCCCTATGGGACTCCCAATCACAGCCAGATGTGATGCAGCCTGGTTTTGAACCTGGTATTGCAGTGATACCTCTTGCACTGAGATGAGTCTTAGATCATTGTGCCACTCGAGAGCCCAAGTTTGAATTGACAACAGGTGAATAAATGAAGTGGTTGCCAAGGAGACCTCAAATGGCTACCCAGACTATTTGCCAATGGAACAGTTGTTGAGCCAGTCATTAAAAAGTAAAGAGCACACATTAATACTGGGTTTTCAATTTACTCTTAAAACGATACATATTTCACAGACATATTTCACTGTAATATGTAAGCTCAATGGGAAGGCCACTGTAAAATGTGTACAAGGATACTTAGCATTTTGGTTGGGGTGATGTTAAGTTTTTACTCTGAATTTTTTACTCTGAATCCTGTTGAGCTTTTTCCTTTCAGTCTTATCAGAGATCCTTCTTGTCTTGTTGAGTTTTTGCCAATGGTGTGCCTGATATCACTACAGCAAAATCTTGTTATTCCATTTTTAGGTTTTCTACCTAACACCCACGTTTTTGTGGATTGAAATAAGCTCTATTTTGAGCTAATTTTCTTTACTTGGACTGAGAAGAAGTACACAGTTTTCCAATGAGGCGAGGCCATTAAACATCATCATATGCGTTGGACCCACAATGAGTGCTGCTTTGGACCCACAATCAGTTGCACGGTGGTGATTTCAACTAATGGAGCATGTCCTTGTGTTTTGTATGTGAACACAAAAACAATTAAATTGCCAATGAGAGCTTTTGGAAGTCTTCATGAAATGTAAAAAGAAAATCAAAAATATGTAACGTGTAGCGCAACCACAAACAGGCTGTCATAAGGATTATGTTGAAAACATACAGAGGGGGATGTTTTCCATGAACAATTATCGTCCTATGACTTACAACATGAGCTTCATAGAAATCACACCAATATTGCTAATGTTACATATTTTAATATTAATTATAAAATGCCATTTAGCAGACACTTTTATCCAGTGATGTACGCTACAGTGAGTACATACACTTCAGTATATGTAATCCCTGAGGGAAACCAACCTAGCGCCACACTATTTCCAACTGAACCACACAGGACCAATAATATAGCTGGAGGGTAATTTATCAAACTGAAGTCTCTATATTAGTCTTTTGTTGCTTCATTTACATGTATTTATTTACTTTGTCTTGATTTGACTATTTTTCACTGATGATTGGCTTTACTTTTATATGCAATTACTATACACTTTCTTACCTTGTTTATCGACGATTACTGTGGCACCTTTGTAATTGGAGTTGTATAATGATGTAGAGAGAAAAGCTTTCGTAAATTGTATCAATATGTATTCGCGTTTATTGTACACTGGCTCGATGTTGGCCAATCAATTAGAGTATTGTTTGTGGAGTAGCACAACGTGTATGATTAGCTAAGTTTGTTAGCACTACAAGTTGACTAATGCTTTAGTGTTAACATCAAAATATCTCTTTATCATCTTAAGGACATTCATTTCAATGCTTTTTGACAGTAAATAAGTAATGCAAAAACCAAAATGTGCACCCAGGTGGGTCCCAGGATCGAGTTTGGGATACCCTGGTATAGGGTAGAAGTTAAATGTTAGGCATATCTTTCAGGTAGAAATGAAAACTATTAGGAAATAGACGTGTCTGAATGATGATGATGAATGCCCCCTTAACATCAGTTATCGAATGGAAGGTGTCAATTATTTACATTTACATTTAAGTCATTTAGCAGACGCTCTTATCCAGAGCGACTTACAAATTGGTGCATTCACCTTATGATATCCAGTGGAACAACCACTTTACAATAGTGCATCTAACTCTTTTAAGGGGGGGGGGGGGTTAGAAGGATTACTTTATCCTATCCTAGGTATTCCTTAAAGAGGTGGGGTTTCAGGTGTCTCCGGAAGGTGGTGGTGGTGATTGACTCCGCTGACCTGGCGTCGTGAGGGAGTTTGTTCCACCATTGGGGTGCCAGAGCAGCGAACAGTTTTGACTGGGTTGAGCGGGAACTGTACTTCCTCAGAGGTAGGGAGGCGAGCAGGCCAGAGGTGGATGAACGCAGTGCCCTTGTTTGGGTGTAGGGCCTGATCAGAGCCTGAAGGTACGGAGGTGCCGTTCCCCTCACAGCTCCGTAGGCAAGCACCATGGTCTTGTAGCGGATGCGAGCTTCAACTGGAAGCCAGTGGAGAGAGCGGAGGAGCGGGGTGACGTGAGAGAACTTGGGAAAGTTGAACACCAGACGGGCTGCGGCGTTCTGGATGAGTTGTAGGGGTTTAATGGCACAGGCAGGGAGCCCAGCCAACAGCGAGTTGCAGTAATCCAGACGGGAGATGACAAGTGCCTGGATTAGGACCTGCGCCGCTTCCTGCGTGAGGCAGGGTCATACTCTAATTATAACTAATTATATTATACTACCGGTCAAACGTTTTAGAACACCTACTCATTCTAGGGTTTTTCTTTATTTTTACTATTTTCAACATTGTAGAATATTAGTGAAGACATCAAAACTATGAAATAACACATACGTAGTAACCAAAAAAAGTGTTAAGCTGTCACGACTTCCGCCGCAGTCGGCTACTTTCTTTGTTCGGGCGGCGATCAACGTCACCGGCTTTCTTGCCATCGCCTCTCCATTTTTCATATATCCATTTGTCTTGTCTTGTTCCATACACACCTGGTTTTCATTTCCCCAATCAATCTACTTGTATTTATCCCTCTGTTTCCCATCATGTTTTGTGTGTAATTGTTTCATTTTATTGTGGTGTTTTATTAAGCGCTTTACTGTTGTTATGTTCTCTGTTTTGAGCGCATGTAGTGCTCTCGTATTTGGAACTAAAATAAAAGTGCGCCTGTTTACATCACTCTACTCTCCTGCACCTGACCTCGCCTCTAATACACTTGTTGACATAAGCAATCAAAAAATATTTTATACTTGAGATTCTTCAAATAGCCACCCTTTGCCTTGATGACAGCTTTGCATGCTCTTGGCATTCTCTCAACCAGCTTCATGAGGTAGTCACCTGGAATGCATTTCAATTAACAGGTGTACATTCTTAAAAGTTAAGCCAATCAGTTGTGTTGTGACAAGGTAGGGTGGGTGTACAGAAGATATCCCTTTTTGGTAAAAGTCCATATTATGGCAAGAACAGCTCAAATAAGCCAAGAAAAACGACAGTCCATCATTACTTTAAGACTTGAAGGTCAGTCAATACGGAACATTTCAAGAACTTGGAACATTTTTTCAAGTGCGGTCGCAAAAACAATCCAGGGCTATGATGAAACTGGCTCTCATGAGGACCGCCACAGGAATGGAAGACCCAGTTTCCTCTGCTGCAGTTACCTCTTCATTAGAGTTAGCAGCCTCAGAAATTGTAGCCCAAATAAATGCTTCACAGAGTTCAAGTAACATTCACATCTCAACCTCAACTGTTCAGAGGAGACTGTGTGAATCAGGCCTTCATGGTCGAATTGCTGCAAAGAAACCACTACTAAAGGACACCAATAATTAGACGAGACTTGCTTGTGCCAAGAAACACGAGCTTAGTGAGAAGGGGTGTGGGTGAACAGATGATCATGTTTATTTCTCACCGTAAAGCATGGAGGAGGAGGTGTTATGGTATGGGGGTGTTTTGCTGATGACACTGTCTGTGATTTATTTAGAATTCGAGGCACACTTAACTAGCATGGCTACCACAGCATTCTGCAGAGATACGCCATCCCATCTGGTTTGGGCTTAGTGGGACTATCATTTGTTTTTCAACAGGACAATGACTCAACACACCTCCAGGCTGTGTAAAGGCTATTGTACCAAGAAGGAGAGTGATGGAGTGCTGCATCAGATGACCTGGCCTCCACAATTCCCCGACCTCAACCAAATTGAGATGGTTTGGGATGAGTCGGACCGCAGAGTGAAGGAAAAGCAGCCAACAAGTGCTCAGCATATGTGGGAACTCCTTTAAGACTGTTGGAAAAGCATTCCAGGTGAAGCTGGTTGAGAGAATGCCAAGAGCATGCAAAGCTGTCATCAAGGCAAAGGGTGTCTATTTGAAGAATCTCAAATATAAAATATATTTTGATTGTTTAACACTTTTTTGGTTACTACATGTTTCCATATGTGTTATTTCACAGATTTGATGTCTTCACTATTATTCTACTATGTAGAAAATAGTAAAAAATAAAGAAAAACCCTTGAATGAGTAGGTGTTCTAAAACTTTTGACCGGTAGTGTTTATAATTGGCCTATATTATATCATACCTACATATGTAAACACAAAACACCAAATATTGAAATGATGTAGAACACTCAATTGTTATGGATTACCAATCACTTTTATTTGGTCAACATAACATATCTAGCACATATCAGTGATACGCCTCATGCTCATGAACCTCATGCCACTCATGCCCATATCCCTGAAGTTCCTGTACTCTCCAGGCCTCATGTACATCATCCTGCCTCTGAAGTGGGGCTGCTCGTACATCAGCCAGTGGCCATCCATCACGTTGCAGGACTGGCAGTCGGACATGCGGTAACGGTCCATGATGGAGTCACAGTCGTCCATCATCTCGTGCATCTGACCTCCGAAGTTATCTCTCTCGTAGATCCTCATTCTGTAGGATCCTCTGTGCTGTTAGTAGGAAATAAGAATATGTTGAATGAATTACTGAATACATCAGACTGTTGAAAAGCTCACAGAGCCAATATGATTTGTGTAATTATGGACTTCACAAAGCTACTTGGAGTGGGGCTGTTAACAGCAGACTAAATATCATATGGCCTACCATGGGGATTGTGCGGCAGGACCTGATATCAGTCATTCCCATCATACTCTGGAAGTCAGAGTACTCTCCCCTCCTCATGAAGTACTGGTTTCCCATGTAGTTGTTGCGGTCATAGACCATGAAGCAGCCGCTCTGAACCCTACAGGAGTGGCACCTGCTCAGGTAGGAGGACATGTCAGCGCAGTCGCTGCTGCACTCATAGGAACGACCCTGGAAGTTCCCGTCCTCGTAGAAGACGACCTGAAAATAAAAAAGGATAATTTCTAGGAATTGAAATGTTTTATGAAACAAACATTTTTGAGAAATTTGCAATGCTATTCAGTCACACTTCAACTTTAATGTTGTAGTTGGGGGTGCTAGAGCACTAGAGGTCTTTTGCATAACAATATATGAAAATTAAAGTATATATTTTGGTTTTAAACTTACCCTGCCCATGTTCATGCTGGTGGACATGTTTGCTCACTGCTGCTGGTTGCTGCTCCTGAACTGATTCCTACCTGGTTTAACCCTTTCTTTTATACCTGACCAAACCTAAAGAATTCCTAGCTCCATTGTTCAAACCCCTGACCCAGCAACATGCTATAGAAGCCTGCAGAGGCCACGGAGGTTACATCCACATTTCCAGTGACTGGATCCCTCAGTGTCTTTAGAAAGACTGTTTCTCAATTGTCTGTTTCTCAAACAAAGTAACATATAGCCTTTTGAGAGTTTACAACAGCTAGTAACAGCCTTGAAATTGAATGTTCTCCGTACAATACATTGCACAATACTTCCCTACGTTTTGTAATCTTATTTTATTAAATATTGGTGATACATGGCTCAATGTTATATTGTAAGCTCATTTTTAAAAGACATTTAGCAGAAATCACATATATTGAATAGAGTGAAAATCTGGGGTTAACCTTTAGGTTAAACGATGTATTATTACTCATCTTTGGTTCAGTGTGCTGATTTAACCGTTCGTAAACCTCAGTGGACTTCACGTAGACTGACATTCCTAACCAGTGAATACATTATCAAAAGTGAGTTGTTACTTATTTAACATTTATGGTTCATAACACGATACTACAGAAATTGTTACAAAACTTTCAATTGTATTTAAAAAATATTTCAAATACAATAATAATCCATCATTTTGTTAATTTCTCTTGAGTTATAAAAACTAAAAAGAAAAGAGTTAACACTTATTTAAAGAAGACTTTATAAAGGGTTTATAAAAGGGTATGTAAATAGTTAATAATACTTTATAGACTTTATAGTAAAGTAGTTAATTCACTCACATTTAACACATCTAGTGTTTAGAGCGTTGGACTAGTAACCGAAAGGATGCAAGTTCGAATCCCCGAGCTGACAAGGTACAAATCTGTCGTTCTGCCCCTGAACAAGGCAGTTAACCCACTGTTCCTAGGCCGTCATTTAAAATAAGAATTTGTTCTTAACTGACTTGCCTAGTTAAATAAAGGTTAAATAAATAAATAACGTGAGTGACAAATCTTAGCCCACTTTTTTTATTCTCTGCCCACAAAAGTCCATATTCGGATAGTTTTTACAATATTGAAGTTATGAAAACATAATATATTCCCCTGATCTACAGCAAACAATGTGATGAAACAGTCTGGGTTTATTTAGGCAAAGCAATCACACACACACACACACACACCTCTCTTCTAATCCATCTCTCTATTAGCCGCTCCCTTCTTAGATATCCCACACACACACATTGTGATGACAGAGAAAGGCATGCTAGAAGGGATATCTGCCATTGCCTGCATCTTTCACATATTCTCTATGGGGGCTTTTTATAGGGTGGAAATGTTCTGCTTTGCATCAAGTACCAACTATTATATCTGTTGACTATGAGATCATCCGCCCATTTTTAGGTTATCTACCTAACACCAAGTGTTTTGTGGCTGGAATAAGCTCTATTTTGAGCTAAATTTATTTAAGGCTTTTTGTTTACTTGGACTGAGAAGAAGTACACAGTTTTCCAATGAGGCGAGGCCATTGAACATCATCATATTGCTGCGTTGGAACCACAATGAGTGCTGCTTTAGATCACAATCAGTTGCACGGTGGTGATTTCAACTAATGGAGCATGTCCTTGTGTTTTGTATGTGAACACAAAAACAATTAAATTGCCAATGAGAGCTTTTGGAAGTCTTCATGAAATGTAAAAAGAAAATCAAAAATATGTAACGTGTAGCGCAACCACAAACAGGCTGTCATAAGGATTATGTTGAAAACATACAGAGGGGGATGTTTTCCATGAACAATTATCGTCCTATGACTTACAACATGAGCTTCATAGAAATCACACCAATATTGCTAATGTTACATATTTTAATATTAATTATAAAATGCCATTTAGCAGACACTTTTATCCAGTGATGTACGCTACAGTGAGTACATACACTTCAGTATATGTAATCCCTGAGGGAAACAAACCTAGCGCCACAATATTTCCAACTGAACCACACAGGACCAATAATATGGCTGTAGGGTAATTTATCAAACTGAAGTCTCTATATTAGTCTTTTGTTGCTTCATTTACATTTATTTATTTACTTTGTCTTGATTTGACTGTATTTTTCACTGATGATTGGCTTTACTTTTATATGCAATTACTTGACACTTTCTTACTTTGTTTATCGACAATTACAGTGGCACCTTTGTAATTGGAGTTGTATAATGATGTAGAGAGAAAAGCTTTCGTAAATTGTATCAATATGTATTCGCGTTTATTGTACACTGGCTCGATGTTGGCCAATCAATTAGAGTATTGTTTGTGGAGTAGCACAACGTGTATGATTAGCTAAGTTTGTTAGCACTACAAGTTGACTAATGCTTTAGTGTTAACATCAAAATCTCTCTTTATCATCTAAAGGACATTCATTTCAATGCTTTTTGACAGTAAATACGTAATGCAAAAACCAAAACGTGCACCCAGGTGGGTCCCAGTACCGAGTTTGGGATACCCTGGTATAGGGTAGAAGTTAAATGTTAGGCATATCTTTCAGGTAGAAATGAAAACTATTAGGAAATAGACGTGTCTGAATGATGATGATGAATGCCCCCTTAACATCAGTTATCGAATGGAAGGTGTCAATTATTTACATTTACATTTAAGTCATTTAGCAGACGCTCTTATCCAGAGCGACTTACAAATTGGTGCATTCACCTTATGATATCCAGTGGAACAACCACTTTACAATAGTGCATCTAACTCTTTTAAGGGGGGGGGGGGTTAGAAGGATTACTTTATCCTATCCTAGGTATTCCTTAAAGAGGTGGGGTTTCAGGTGTCTCCGGAAGGTGGTGGTGGTGATTGACTCCGCTGACCTGGCGTCGTGAGGGAGTTTGTTCCACCATTGGGGTGCCAGAGCAGCGAACAGTTTTGACTGGGTTGAGCGGGAACTGTACTTCCTCAGAGGTAGGGAGGCGAGCAGGCCAGAGGTGGATGAACGCAGTGCCCTTGTTTGGGTGTAGGGCCTGATCAGAGCCTGAAGGTACGGAGGTGCCGTTCCCCTCACAGCTCCGTAGGCAAGCACCATGGTCTTGTAGCGGATGCGAGCTTCAACTGGAAGCCAGTGGAGAGAGCGGAGGAGCGGGGTGACGTGAGAGAACTTGGGAAAGTTGAACACCAGACGGGCTGCGGCGTTCTGGATGAGTTGTAGGGGTTTAATGGCACAGGCAGGGAGCCCAGCCAACAGCGAGTTGCAGTAATCCAGACGGGAGATGACAAGTGCCTGGATTAGGACCTGCGCCGCTTCCTGCGTGAGGCAGGGTCATACTCTAATTATAACTAATTATATTATACTACCGGTCAAACGTTTTAGAACTACTCATTCTAGGGTTTTTCTTTATTTTTACTATTTTCAACATTGTAGAATATTAGTGAAGACATCAAAACTATGAAATAACACATACGTAGTAACCAAAAAAAGTGTTAAGCTGTCACGACTTCCGCCGCAGTCGGCTACTTTCTTTGTTCGGGCGGCGATCAACGTCACCGGCTTTCTTGCCATCGCCTCTCCATTTTTCATATATCCATTTGTCTTGTCTTGTTCCATACACACCTGGTTTTCATTTCCCCAATCAATCTACTTGTATTTATCCCTCTGTTTCCCATCATGTTTTGTGTGTAATTGTTTCATTTTATTGTGGTGTTTTATTAAGCGCTTTACTGTTGTTATGTTCTCTGTTTTGAGCGCATGTAGTGCTCTCGTATTTGGAACTAAAATAAAAGTGCGCCTGTTTACATCACTCTACTCTCCTGCACCTGACCTCGCCTCTAATACACTTGTTGACATAAGCAATCAAAAAATATTTTATACTTGAGATTCTTCAAATAGCCACCCTTTGCCTTGATGACAGCTTTGCATGCTCTTGGCATTCTCTCAACCAGCTTCATGAGGTAGTCACCTGGAATGCATTTCAATTAACAGGTGTACATTCTTAAAAGTTAAGCCAATCAGTTGTGTTGTGACAAGGTAGGGTGGGTGTACAGAAGATATCCCTTTTTGGTAAAAGTCCATATTATGGCAAGAACAGCTCAAATAAGCCAAGAAAAACGACAGTCCATCATTACTTTAAGACTTGAAGGTCAGTCAATACGGAACATTTCAAGAACTTGGAACATTTTTTCAAGTGCGGTCGCAAAAACAATCCAGGGCTATGATGAAACTGGCTCTCATGAGGACCGCCACAGGAATGGAAGACCCAGTTTCCTCTGCTGCAGTTACCTCTTCATTAGAGTTAGCAGCCTCAGAAATTGTAGCCCAAATAAATGCTTCACAGAGTTCAAGTAACATTCACATCTCAACCTCAACTGTTCAGAGGAGACTGTGTGAATCAGGCCTTCATGGTCGAATTGCTGCAAAGAAACCACTACTAAAGGACACCAATAATTAGACGAGACTTGCTTGTGCCAAGAAACACGAGCTTAGTGAGAAGGGGTGTGGGTGAACAGATGATCATGTTTATTTCTCACCGTAAAGCATGGAGGAGGAGGTGTTATGGTATGGGGGTGTTTTGCTGATGACACTGTCTGTGATTTATTTAGAATTCGAGGCACACTTAACTAGCATGGCTACCACAGCATTCTGCAGAGATACGCCATCCCATCTGGTTTGGGCTTAGTGGGACTATCATTTGTTTTTCAACAGGACAATGACTCAACACACCTCCAGGCTGTGTAAAGGCTATTGTACCAAGAAGGAGAGTGATGGAGTGCTGCATCAGATGACCTGGCCTCCACAATTCCCCGACCTCAACCAAATTGAGATGGTTTGGGATGAGTCGGACCGCAGAGTGAAGGAAAAGCAGCCAACAAGTGCTCAGCATATGTGGGAACTCCTTTAAGACTGTTGGAAAAGCATTCCAGGTGAAGCTGGTTGAGAGAATGCCAAGAGCATGCAAAGCTGTCATCAAGGCAAAGGGTGTCTATTTGAAGAATCTCAAATATAAAATATATTTTGATTGTTTAACACTTTTTTGGTTACTACATGTTTCCATATGTGTTATTTCACAGATTTGATGTCTTCACTATTATTCTACTATGTAGAAAATAGTAAAAAATAAAGAAAAACCCTTGAATGAGTAGGTGTTCTAAAACTTTTGACCGGTAGTGTTTATAATTGGCCTATATTATATCATACCTACATATGTAAACACAAAACACCAAATATTGAAATGATGTAGAACACTCAATTGTTATGGATTACCAATCACTTTTATTTGGTCAACATAACATATCTAGCACATATCAGTGATACGCCTCATGCTCATGAACCTCATGCCACTCATGCCCATATCCCTGAAGTTCCTGTACTCTCCAGGCCTCATGTACATCATCCTGCCTCTGAAGTGGGGCTGCTCGTACATCAGCCAGTGGCCATCCATCACGTTGCAGGACTGGCAGTCGGACATGCGGTAACGGTCCATGATGGAGTCACAGTCGTCCATCATCTCGTGCATCTGACCTCCGAAGTTATCTCTCTCGTAGATCCTCATTCTGTAGGATCCTCTGTGCTGTTAGTAGGAAATAAGAATATGTTGAATGAATTACTGAATACATCAGACTGTTGAAAAGCTCACAGAGCCAATATGATTTGTGTAATTATGGACTTCACAAAGCTACTTGGAGTGGGGCTGTTAACAGCAGACTAAATATCATATGGCCTACCATGGGGATTGTGCGGCAGGACCTGATATCAGTCATTCCCATCATACTCTGGAAGTCAGAGTACTCTCCCCTCCTCATGAAGTACTGGTTTCCCATGTAGTTGTTGCGGTCATAGACCATGAAGCAGCCGCTCTGAACCCTACAGGAGTGGCACCTGCTCAGGTAGGAGGACATGTCAGCGCAGTCGCTGCTGCACTCATAGGAACGACCCTGGAAGTTCCCGTCCTCGTAGAAGACGACCTGAAAATAAAAAAGGATAATTTCTAGGAATTGAAATGTTTTATGAAACAAACATTTTTGAGAAATTTGCAATGCTATTCAGTCACACTTCAACTTTAATGTTGTAGTTGGGGGTGCTAGAGCACTAGAGGTCTTTTGCATAACAATATATGAAAATTAAAGTATATATTTTGGTTTTAAACTTACCCTGCCCATGTTCATGCTGGTGGACATGTTTGCTCACTGCTGCTGGTTGCTGCTCCTGAACTGATTCCTACCTGGTTTAACCCTTTCTTTTATACCTGACCAAACCTAAAGAATTCCTAGCTCCATTGTTCAAACCCCTGACCCAGCAACATGCTATAGAAGCCTGCAGAGGCCACGGAGGTTACATCCACATTTCCAGTGACTGGATCCCTCAGTGTCTTTAGAAAGACTGTTTCTCAATTGTCTGTTTCTCAAACAAAGTAACATATAGCCTTTTGAGAGTTTACAACAGCTAGTAACAGCCTTGAAATTGAATGTTCTCCGTACAATACATTGCACAATACTTCCCTACGTTTTGTAATCTTATTTTATTAAATATTGGTGATACATGGCTCAATGTTATATTGTAAGCTCATTTTTAAAAGACATTTAGCAGAAATCACATATATTGAATAGAGTGAAAATCTGGGGTTAACCTTTAGGTTAAACGATGTATTATTACTCATCTTTGGTTCAGTGTGCTGATTTAACCGTTCGTAAACCTCAGTGGACTTCACGTAGACTGACATTCCTAACCAGTGAATACATTATCAAAAGTGAGTTGTTACTTATTTAACATTTATGGTTCATAACACGATACTACAGAAATTGTTACAAAACTTTCAATTGTATTTAAAAAATATTTCAAATACAATAATAATCCATCATTTTGTTAATTTCTCTTGAGTTATAAAAACTAAAAAGAAAAGAGTTAACACTTATTTAAAGAAGACTTTATAAAGGGTTTATAAAAGGGTATGTAAATAGTTAATAATACTTTATAGACTTTATAGTAAAGTAGTTAATTCACTCACATTTAACACATCTAGTGTTTAGAGCGTTGGACTAGTAACCGAAAGGATGCAAGTTCGAATCCCCGAGCTGACAAGGTACAAATCTGTCGTTCTGCCCCTGAACAAGGCAGTTAACCCACTGTTCCTAGGCCGTCATTTAAAATAAGAATTTGTTCTTAACTGACTTGCCTAGTTAAATAAAGGTTAAATAAATAAATAACGTGAGTGACAAATCTTAGCCCACTTTTTTTATTCTCTGCCCACAAAAGTCCATATTCGGATAGTTTTTACAATATTGAAGTTATGAAAACATAATATATTCCCCTGATCTACAGCAAACAATGTGATGAAACAGTCTGGGTTTATTTAGGCAAAGCAATCACACACACACACACACACACCTCTCTTCTAATCCATCTCTCTATTAGCCGCTCCCTTCTTAGATATCCCACACACACACATTGTGATGACAGAGAAAGGCATGCTAGAAGGGATATCTGCCATTGCCTGCATCTTTCACATATTCTCTATGGGGGCTTTTTATAGGGTGGAAATGTTCTGCTTTGCATCAAGTACCAACTATTATATCTGTTGACTATGAGATCATCCGCCCATTTTTAGGTTATCTACCTAACACCAAGTGTTTTGTGGCTGGAATAAGCTCTATTTTGAGCTAAATTTATTTAAGGCTTTTTGTTTACTTGGACTGAGAAGAAGTACACAGTTTTCCAATGAGGCGAGGCCATTGAACATCATCATATTGCTGCGTTGGAACCACAATGAGTGCTGCTTTAGATCACAATCAGTTGCACGGTGGTGATTTCAACTAATGGAGCATGTCCTTGTGTTTTGTATGTGAACACAAAAACAATTAAATTGCCAATGAGAGCTTTTGGAAGTCTTCATGAAATGTAAAAAGAAAATCAAAAATATGTAACGTGTAGCGCAACCACAAACAGGCTGTCATAAGGATTATGTTGAAAACATACAGAGGGGGATGTTTTCCATGAACAATTATCGTCCTATGACTTACAACATGAGCTTCATAGAAATCACACCAATATTGCTAATGTTACATATTTTAATATTAATTATAAAATGCCATTTAGCAGACACTTTTATCCAGTGATGTACGCTACAGTGAGTACATACACTTCAGTATATGTAATCCCTGAGGGAAACAAACCTAGCGCCACAATATTTCCAACTGAACCACACAGGACCAATAATATGGCTGGAGGGTAATTTATCAAACTGAAGTCTCTATTTTAGTCTTTTGTGGCTTCATTTACATGTATTTACTTCAATGCTTTTTGACAGTAAATACGTAATGCAAAAACCAAAATGTGCACCCAGGTGGGTCCCAGGACCGAGTTTGGTATACCCTGGCATAGGGTAGAAGTTAAATGTTAGGCATATCTTTCAGGTAGAAATGAAAACAACTATTAGGAAATAGACGTGTCTGAATGATGATGATGAATGCCCCCTTAACATCAGTTATCGAATGGAAGGTGTCAATTATATTATACTACCGGTCAAAAGTTTTAGAACACCTACTCATTCTAGGGTTTTTCTTTATTTTTACTATTTTCAACATTGCAGAATATTAGTGAAGACATCAAAACTATGAAATAACACAAATGGAGTAACCAAAAAAATGTTAAGCAATCAAAATATATTTTATATTTGAGATTCTTCAAATAGCCACCCTTTGCCTTGATGACAGCTTTGCATGCTCTTGGCATTATCTCAACCAGCTTCATGAGGTAGTCACCTGGAATGCATTTCAATTAACAGGTGTACCTTCTTAAAAGTTAAGCCAATCAGTTGTGTTGTAACAAGGTAGGGTGGGTGTACAGAAGATATCCTTATTTGGTAAAAGTCCAAGTCCATATTATGGCAAGAACAGCTCAAATAAGCAAAGAGAAACGACAGTCCATCATTACTTTAAGACTTGAAGGTCAGTCAATACGGAACATTTCAAGAACTTGGAACATTTTTTCAAGCGCGGTCGCAAAAACAATCAAGCGCTATGATGAAACTGGCTCTCATGAGGACCGCCACAGGAATGGAAGACCCAGAGTTTCCTCTGCTGCAGTTACCTCTTCATTAGAGTTAGCAGCCTCAGAAATTGTAGCCCAAATAAATGCTTCACAGAGTTCAAGTAACATTCACATCTCAACCTCAACTGTTCAGAGGAGACTGTGTGAATCAGGCCTTCATGGTCGAATTGCTGCAAAGAAATCACTACTAAAGGACACCAATAATAAGAAGAGACTTGCTTGTGCCAAGAAACACGAGCTTTGTGAGAAGCGGTGTGGGTGAACGGATGATCATGTGTATTTCTCACCGTAAAGCATGGAGGAGGAGGTGTTATGGTATGGGGGTGCTTTGCTGATGACACTGTCTGTGATTTATTTAGAATTCGAGGCACACTTAACTAGCATGGCTACCACAGCATTCTGCAGAGATACGCCATCCCATCTGGTTTGGGCTTAGTGGGACTATCATTTGTTTTTCAACAGGACAATGACTCAACACACCTCCAGGCTGTGTAAAGGCTATTGTACCAAGAAGGAGAGTGATGGAGTGCTGCATCAGATGACCTGGCCTCCACAATTCCCCGACCTCAACCAAATTGAGATGGTTTGGGATGAGTCGGACCGCAGAGTGAAGGAAAAGCAGCCAACAAGTGCTCAGCATATGTGGGAACTCCTTCAAGACTGTTGGAAAAGCATTCCAGGTGAAGCTGGTTGAGAGAATGCCAAGAGCATGCAAAGCTGTCATCAAGGCAAAGGGTGTCTATTTGAAGAATCTCAAATATAAAATATATTTTGATTGTTTAACACTTTTTTGGTTACTACATGTTTCCATGTGTTATTTCACAGATTTGATGTCTTCACTATTATTCTACTATGTAGAAAATAGTAAAAAATAAAGAAAAACCCTTGAATGAGTAGGTGTTCTAAAACTTTTGACCGGTAGTGTTTATAATTGGCCTATATTATATCATACCTACATATGTAAACACAAAACACCAAATATTGAAATGATGTAGAACACTCAATTGTTATGGATTACCAATCACTTTTATTTGGTCAACATAACATATCTAGCACATATCAGTGATACGCCTCATGCTCATGAACCTCATGCCACTCATGCCCATATCCCTGAAGTTCCTGTACTCTCCGGGCCTCATGTACATCATCCTGCCTCTGAAGTGGGGCTGCTCATACATCAGCCAGTGGCCATCCATCACGTTGCAGGACTGGCAGTCGGACATACGGTAACGGTCCATGATGGAGTCACAGTCGTCCATCATCTCGTGCATCTGACCTCCGAAGTTATCTCTCTCGTAGATCCTCATTCTGTAGGATCCTCTGTGCTGTTAGGAGGAAATAAGAATATGTTGAATGAATTACTGAATACATCAGACTGTTGAAAAGCTCACAGAGCCAATTTGATTTGTGTGATTATGGACTTCACAAAGCTACTTGGAGTGGGGCTGTTAACAGCAGACTAAATATCATATGGCCTACCATGGGGATCGTGCGGCAGGACCTGATATCAGTCATTCCCATCATACTCTGGAAGTCAGAGTACTCTCCCCTCCTCATGAAGTACTGGTTTCCCATGTAGTTGTTGCGGTCGTAGACCATGAAGCAGCCGCTCTGAACCCTACAGGAGTGGCACCTGCTCAGGTAGGAGGACATGTCAGCGCAGTCGCTGCTGCACTCATAGGAACGACCCTGGAAGTTCCCGTCCTCGTAGAAGACGACCTGAAAATAAAAAAGGATCATTTCTAGGAATTGAAATGTTTTATGAAACAAACATTTTTGAGACATTTGCAATGCTATTCAGTCACACTTCAACTTTAATGTTGTAGTTAGGGGTGCTAGAGCACTAGAGGTCTTTTACATTACAATATATGAAAATTAAAGTATATATTTTGGTTTTAAACTTACCCTGCCCATGTTCATGCTGGTGGACATGTTTGCTCACTGCTGCTGGTTGCTGCTCCTGAACTGATTCCTACCTGGTTTAACCCTTTCTTTTATACCTGACCAAACCTAAAGAATTCCTAGCTCCATTGTTCAAACCCCTGACCCAGCAACATGCTATAGAAGCCTGCAGAGGCCACGGAGGTTACATCCACATTTCCAGTGACTGGATCCCTCAGTGTCTTTAGAAAGACTGTTTCTCAATTGTCTGTTTCTCAAACAAAGTAACATATAGCCTTTTGAGAGTTTACAACAGCTAGTAACAGCCTTGAAATTGAATGTTCTCCGTACAATACATTGCACAATACTTCCCTACGTTTTGTAATCTTATTTTATAAAATATTGGTGATACATGGCTCAATGTTATATTGTAAGCTCATTTTTAAAAGACATTTAGCAGAAATCACATATATTGAATAGAGTGAAAATCTGGGGTTAACCTTTAGGTTAAACGATGTATTATTACTCATCTTTGGTTCAGTGTGCTGATTTAACCGTTCGTAAACCTCAGTGGACTTCACGTAGACTGACATTCCTAACCAGTGAATACATCATCAAAAGTGAGGTGTTACTTATTTAACATTTATGGTTCATAACACGATACTACAGAAATTGTTACAAAACTTTCAATTGTATTTAAAAAATATTTCAAATACATACATTTGTTAATTTCTCTTGATTTACAAAAACTAAAAAGAAAATAGTTAACACTTATTTTAAAGAAGCCTTTATAAAGGGTTTATAAAAGGGTATGTAACTAGTTAATAACAGTTAATAATACTTTATAGACTGTTATAATACTTTATAGATTTTGCAGTATAGTTAATTCACACACCATTTTACTCTCTGCCCCCAAAAGTCCACATTAAGATAGTTTTTACAATATTGATGTTATGAATACATAATATTTTCCCCTGATCTACATTCTGAGCTCATTTAGGCAAAGCAATCATACACACACACACACACACACACACACACACACACACACACACACACACACACACACACACACACACACACACACACACACACACACACACACACACACACACACACACCTCTCTACTAATCCATCTCTATTAACCACTCCCTTCTTAGATATCCCACCACTTTCTGTTAAAAATGAAAACAACTATTGGGAAATAGAAATGTCTGAATGATGATAATGAATGCCCCCTAAACATCAGCTATCGAATGGACGGTGTCAATTATGTTAAACTACCGGTCAAAAGTTTTAGAACACCTACTCATTCAAGGGTTATTCTTTATTTTTACTATTTTCAACATTGTAGAATAATAGTGAAGACATCAAAATTCGGAAATAACACATATTGAATCATGTAGTAACCAAAAAAGTGTTAAACCAATCAAAATATATTTGAGATTTGAGATTCTTCAAATAACCACCTTTTGCCTTGATGACAGCTTTGCACGCTCTTGGCATTCTCTCAACCAGCTTCATGAGGTATTCACCTGGAATGCATTTCAATTAACAGGTGTACCTTCTTAAAAGTTAAGTCAATCAGTTGTGTTGAGACAAGGTAGGGGGGTTATACAGATCCCTAACACATCCCTATTTGGTAAAAGACCAAATCCATATTATGGCAAGAACAGCTCAAATAAGCAAAGAGAAACGACAGTCCATCATTACTTTAAGACATGAAGGTAGTCAATATGGACATTTTCAGCATTGCAGTCGCATAAATACTTTATAGACTGTTATAATACTTTATAGATTTTACAGTAAAGTAGTTCATTCACACACCATTTTATTCTCTGGCCCCAAAAGTCCATATTAAGATAATTTTTACAATATTGAGGTTATGAAAACATACTATTTTCCCCTGATCTACGTTAAACAATCTGGGCTCATTTAGGCAAAGCAATCACACACACACACACACACACACACACACACACACACACACACACACACACACACACACACACACACACACACACACACACACACACACACACACACACACACACACACACACACACACACACACACACACACACAACTCTCTACTAATCCATCTCTCTATTAACCACTCCCTTCTTAGATATCCCACACACACATTGTGATGACAGAGAAAGGCATGCTAGAAGGGCTATCTGCCATTGCCTGCATCTTTCACATATTCTCTGTGTGGGCTTTTTAATAGGGTGGAAATATTCTGCTTTGCATTAAGTACCAACTATTTTTAACATCGCACATTCCCAAGATACTTTGGAGTACCAGGTGTGTTGCATTGTACCGCGGAGTCTGGGTTACCAGCTGGGAAGGTTCTTATGTAAAAACACCCGCCTGGATTGACCCGGTGCTAGGCACCGATCCAGTTAGAGATCCAGTATGTAGATACTGTAGATATTTAGAGGTGTGGTGTGGAGCTAAATTTGGCACCTATTGTTTTGCTATGCCAGGTCAGGTCATCACTCTACTGTGCTGATAGAGGCCTCATGCAGTCCTTCCTCTTCCTCTGAAGAGGCAGTTGGTTCACTACTAAATCAATTATTTGCTCGCCGGCCAAAAGCAACATTCTTCCCCAGTAAGGTAATCGTTGTTTCTTTTTTGTTTTCTTTATTTTTATGATCTCTTTACACATTGCACAATCAAACAATAGCTCCATACATGATTTTCCCTCTCAAACAGAACCCCATGTTTGGATGTGGAGCTTGATGTCCAGATAGGATTTTACAAGAGCCTTTTCATGTACCTGACTGACTCACATACAATTGGTTGAATTTGGTGGAGAGGTTTTCGGCGCCTGTTCCTCTTCATGCCAGTGGAGGCCAGCAAAGGGTCACCACTTCTCTCCTCCTGTCCTGGTATAGGGATGACAATTGTCCTCTTACCTTCCTACCACTGACTGTAGTCAAAACTTAAACAAGACTTCAATGGTAAATGTACTGTACCACCAAACAATCAGTGGTTTGAACCTGTCTAATAGATGCATTTACACAGACACTACTGTATGTGTAGAGGGAAAACACCAAGCATTCAGAAAGTACAGCCCTGTAGATAATTCACTATTCTCAGTGTTGATCCAAAAATAAACCCAAATCCACCTGGCTGCTGTCCTGACATTTGCACAATAATTGTTATCAGTGTGAAGTCAGCCGTGCCAATGGAGACTGGGTGGTACCTAGAAAGGGTATCACAATTACCACACCCTCACTTGTGTGTGTTGACCCTCACTTGTGTGTGTTGGCATCTCGCCCTTCAATGAGACAGACGCCCACATCCTACCCCCCTCCAGGACCCTCTTCCACTGAAGCTAATGGTCCCCGTCGTCTGTACCGTCAACCTCCATATGCTGGTCACCATGGCAACAAGGAAGTGGCATGCGATAGCCCACTGTCCAGGGGAATTCCTCCTTTTAACGGTTCGCTTGCCAGAGACTCACGTCAGCACCACTAGTCCCTAGCAACTAGTTGCTATGCTGCCCCGTTGCCATGCGGAGAATGACATGTTTTTTAACAGTTGGTGGTGGTGATGATCACCTCTCCAACAAACAGAATCACACATGCACTGAGCACACACACTGTCCCTATTGCATACCATTCAGAAAGAAGACACCTTGTGTAACGGATGTGAAATGGCTAGCTAGTTAGCGGTGGTGCGCGCTAATAGCGTTTCAATCGGTTACGTCACCCGCTTTGAGACCTAGAAGTAGTGGTTCCCCTTGCTCTGCAAGGTCTGCGGCTTTTGTGGAGCGATGGGTAACGATGCTTCGTGGGTGACTGTTGTTGATGTGTGCAGAGGGTCCCTGGTTCGCGCCCGGGTCGGGGCGAGGGGACGGACTAAAGTTAAACTGTTACACTTGCCCCTCTTTATTCTTGTGTCACAGTAGCAAGACAGCAACTGAAGTTCCACTGATCAAGTTGAGAAGACACAAAGTGACTGTGAGAGACTTTATGGACCAGCGTGCAGTATGACCTGACCTGACACTCTTCAAATGAAACCATTTTTGCATGCCTTATTGGATGATTTGGGGAGAAATCTAGCCTCCTCTCCATTCACACTGAAATGACACAAGGTTGTCATGATGAAAACCGTAGTAAATAAATAAATCATATGGTCAATAACTGCATTCACAATGACCTTCACAATGGCAAAGTCATATGCCTACACAGGCTACATAGTGCATACCATACCAATGAAGATACATTTAAGGAAGATTTAAAGATTTAAAAAAATAACAAGACAGTGCCTGCTGAAGAGAGATAATTTAGCAGTTATACCCATTTCAATCACAACTTTTGATGTGACACTGATGGCTGGCCCAAATTCCTCCAAAACAGATATACCAGAGTGGGATAAAATGATTAGCAGGATAAATTGGCATGTGCTCCGTCTCTGATGGTGCTTACCTGGCATGGACCAATAGGAAGGATGCTGCCTGGAGCTCAAAATAAGCCTTCTATCTCCAGCACCCACAAAGGGGGGCTCCACCAATGTCACCTCAACCACCCCTGAGGTTGGTTCTTCCAAGGAAGAAAGAGAATGCCAACAGGATAAGCAACATCCGAAACTCCCCAAAATATTCAATCTTCCTTCTGCTATCTTGTGGCTAATGCTGCAAAATGTTGTATAACCCACTCAGTTCAACATGAAGAGTAATGTTGTCATGAGAGTCAACCTGATTGAATTGAACTGATTTAATTTTCCTGATTAAGGGCACACAGCCTCAATACAGTGAGCAAAAGTTATCATAAGCATTTACTAACTAGCTCCTGAAGCTAGGAGACCTCTTGTTCCTCTACTCATCTGATAGACATGCCTTAAATCCCCTAACTAGGTATTGGCATTAGATCAATAGTTTATGGGAATGTTTACATCATTGTTTTAAGATTTATTTTCATAGCCCTTAAATCTGACATAGAAACATGACAGATGATGTTTGACACATGACAAATCATTGACAAATAATGAATTAATTAACTGTGCTTGAGTGAGTCTTAAGGTTTGTTTATATTTTGAGCCTGTTACTAAGGCTACCGTACTGTTTAATCATGGACTCAGGAGAGGTTCAACAGGGGACAGGAAGGTAACAGCAGCAACCTGCTTTGCCATGTTGCTTTGTTGAATCCATCCAGGGAGGGCTGGCAGGGTTTCCTCTCCAGGGGCCAGGGCAAAATAAATGAACTGGGCGGGCTAGATTAATAGATAGTCAGACACCCAGGGAGATCTGACTCGGAGAAGGGGATGAAACGTGCAGCCTTGCAGAAAGGAAATACAATTTATATTATTGCAGTAGTCCCCGATACCCACCTGTGGGACCTAATGGCGCTAAAAATGGAAATGCTGAAAAAAACCATAGACCTTAATAACGTGTGAGTAATGGGACTTGGGGTCTGGAGCATGTGTAATCTATCCTGTGATCAAAGGAACCAACAAACGTAATGTCACGACTTCTACCGAAGTGGGTTCCTCTCCTTGTTCCGGCGGCGTTCGGCGGTCAATGTCGCCGGTCTAGCCATCGCCGATCCACCTTTCATTTTCCATTTGTTTTGTCTTATCTTCCTGCACACCTGGTTTACATCTCCTACTAATCACATGTGTATTTAACCCTCTGTTCCCTCCATGTCTGTGTGGGGTATTGTTTATTGTCAAGGTAGGCACGCTTCCGGCTGGTTTGCGCCGGGTTTTTTTTTATTACCCGTGCTTTGTGGCGGCCGGTACTGTGTACTTGGGTTTTGTACTTTTGCTGCCTCTTCTTGTTCTTTGGGCATTTTGTGTTGTGACGCGGTTGCGTTCTGTATTATGATTGCCTAAGTAAAGTGCTTTGTCCATTCATCTCTGCTCTCCTACGCCTGACTTCCATGCACCAGCTACACCCACCGTTGACACATAAACAACTTCATCATTTTGTGTGTTGCAGATGTGTCTCAGAGGAATGGAGAGGCCTACTGTGTGTGTGTTGTGTTGTGTGAGGAGACTTACATGTAATTCAATTTGGCCTCAGGTTGTATTGATGTGGGAGAATGGGTCGAAGATTCCTTAAACAGCCCATTCAATTTTTCATCAGAGTTTGCCTTTTCATTCCACGCAGGTGGGAAGTGACATTTTGTTAGGGCTCCCTTAACTAGATATACGGGGCTCGTGACCTTCTCAGGTATTACTTTTATTAAGAGAAGCAACTTAAAACAGTAAGTCAATGTCAACCGACTGACGTTGATGGAACGGCTGCCTACTGCGTGCTGGCAGCCATTGTCTGTTGAGCGGATTTGGACTCCAGGAAATTCTAGTATCAATTTCAAATCAAAATAGGTTGAATTGTGGACCTTATACAGTAAAACGGAGAACAATCTATTGAAATCTACAGGGAAATGCACAATGTTTAACATATCGAACAAATAATATTTAAGTAAGCACAGTTTATTCCCTGTTCTCTCTAAGTCACTACCATGTTATGGGTGTTTTTATTTATTTATTGTAATTATCTGCCTGCCTGGCTCCATAATCACATTTAATGCATTCCTCTTTTCTATAACCTCTCTCTGTACTTGGCTATACTCCAGGTTATAGAGCAGAGATGCAAATGATGCATTGACATCGTAATAAACAGAATTTGACACATTCAATACAATGTTTTGGGTGTACAGAAATGTTAAGATATGTTAGTGTAGGCAGCTAACAAACAGCACAGCTTGGTAATCATAAACACAATTTGAAGGTGCTAAAAGCTGGTTTGGGACTTTCACAGAGGAACTGGTCATCAGTCTAAACCAAGAAATGGTTTGGAAACACTGTGGTGTAAAGCATTAAAATCCCATCCATTCTCTCAGGCCAGTTCAAAGCCTCAGCCAGCAAACCCGACTTATCAATCACCGCTGTTTTATTCAATTAAGCATTGGCACCGAACAACTGAGAATCTAATCTATTTTGCGTTAGGCTTTTTTCTTACTTTGTCCATTACTTTGGCCCGGCACAGTCTTTTGACTCAACACATTGCATTTTAAAAGGAATGTGTCTTTGTTAGTCTGTGTTCGCATGTAAATCACAGATGGAAGGATGTGTGTGGATACTTTGACCAGACATGTTGTCACATGATTCACTTGATTTACATAAAGAGTAAGATTGTAGGCCACGGTATTGTCAACGGTTCATTTGTGTGCTGAAGAACTGGTTCAGTGGGTTTGCAAAAATGGCTTCAGTCAGTTATAGTGTCTATTTCTTTGGACAGCATGGCATGTGTGTGGTCCTTGGAGGACTTACAAAAATAGAATAAATGCATTCTAGAACAGAACTATCTTTTGTTTGAGTCCACTGAGAGGGAATAGGCCATTGTTAGGTAATTAATGTCCAACCCCAGATGTATTTCGTACACTGTGTTCCCATGAACGATTGGCATCTCTCAAACATAGTCCAGAGACCAAGAGAAATGGCATTCCCATCTCTGGTTTGTGATAAGGGACTCATACATTTGCATTATGATGAGAAGATAGCACAGAAATGCATCCCAGCCTCATCTGCATGTCTCTCTTCACCTTACCTCTGGGTGGAGGCCTTCAGAAACCGTTGTTTGATCAGCCCCTAGGACTGATCCAGATGTTTTCATTCTTTCCAAAAATAAATAATTTGATTTCTGTCTTTTAGATCTGTAGGCTACACTTGGCAGCAGGGCAAGGATAATTTCTCTACCCTCATTATCTTATCACATTCATTCTGGTAATATATAATAAGTAAGAGGTAGTTGAATCAAAAGAAAAAGCAAATAGTTAGGAAATAGTTAGCTTAATGTTCCAACTTGTGACTGGCAAAGTAAGCATTTCACGGTAAGATCTACACCTGTTGTATTCGGCGCATGTGACAAATAAAGTTTGATTTGATGGGTGAAAGGATGTTCATTTGTTAGATTGTACATTGTAGTATTCCATCTCTACAGTATGTGGGTATTGCAATATGTGAGTATTATAGTATTTCCCACGCAAAGATTCACAGAGATTACACACATCTAAAGCAGGAGAAAGCAAGGTATGTGGATCTCAGACAGATATCATCATCTTCGCTATGAGAAATCTCCATGACAAGTCAAAGCAAGGATGAACCAGAAGTCAAATGAATGCCTGTATTTATCAAGAGGTAGCTTTCCTAGACAAAACAAAGCTCTGAAATTGCAGCAGTGTGTGTGTCAGACGAAGCCAGCATGACCCATTCCGAGATTGGAGACACTGGCTACGTAACGCACCAGACCTCCCTCCACTTGTGTAAATAACCTCTATTGCAATTACATAGCAGGTTCTATGTACCTACAATGCTGTTACTACAGAGTTATTCCGTAAATAATGTACATTTGATTGACATGACCTTGTATTTTACAATGGGTTACTTTGACAATGCTGCATTCATAACCAAGTGGGAAGGTGGAAATGACCAGTTGTGAAGTTGTAAGTACTAGTTGGATGCGTGCACATGCTTTGAACTCATTGAGTAACGCCCATTGGCTAATGGCCAACAAACTGCGTCAAGCATAAACTAAAAGTACAACTATCATGCTTGTAAACAAATTATAGTGTTCAAAAACCATATTAATAGATTGTTTTTTATAAATAATATTTTGTTGTTGCATTTAACTGCTGAAAATTCTGTTGTCGAGGTAGCCTAATTTTCTTAGTAGGTTACGTGAGAGGTCAGCATGTGGGAGAAGTCAGAGCTCAGGGATGATAGAGTTGGAGGAGCGTTCAAGTGGATTTTTCCCAGTCAGTATTTTGTAAATACCAATAGTGTGCATCTGCAGCCCGCAATATGGGGCTTTCCTGCATCTGCAGGACCCCCCCCCCCCCCCCCCCGATCATCACCCCTGCCTACTGGAGTCCTCCTTGCTAGCTAGCGGGTAAACAGTGTCCGAACAGAACACCATGTGCTAGCTTACTAGTTAGCTTGCTGCCTGCTGTGTTCCGGAGAAAACTGTGCCTGACAGGCGGGGGCGAAGGACACTGTCTACCGGTCACCCCCGCCTCCCGCTAGCAGAGCAGATGGGAGGCTAGGGTGACAGCATGTGCTAGCTAGCTTGCTAGTTAGCAACACTGTGTGCTAGCTTGCTAGTTAGTTAGCTAGCGCACAGTGTTGCACTTGCCTCCTGTCTGCTGTGTACTGGAGAAAACTGTGTCCGACAGGCGGGGGCGAAGGACACTGTCTACAGCACAGCTTACGGGAGGCTAGGGCGACACCGTGTGCTAGCTAACTAGCTAACTTAATAGTTAGCGACACCGTGTGCTAGCTTGCTAGTTAGCTAGCACACGGTGTTGCCCTCGCCTCCCACCTGCTGTGTACCGGAGTCCTCCTTAGGACTAGCTGGCTAGCACACAGTGTCCTTCACTTCCACATCCCGAACACCTGCCCTCGCTTTCGTCAACAGAACTGCGGGAAAACAGTGCCCGCTGTCTACCACTGTTGTATGGCTAGCTAGCTACCATTGTCGCCCCCCGCCCCTTCTTCTGTGGGGTTTATCGGCAGCTGGTATCCAACGTTATTGTGCATTAACGCCACCTACTGTATTGGAGCGTCCCTGCCTCCCGCCTGTCTTAACTTAAAAATGGACCAATAAAAGTATAGAGAGGAGTTCCTGTAGATTCAGGAATGCCCACATGCAGGAACGCCCCCACACTGTGGGCTGCAATTGCACCCTTCTAAATACCACCTTCCCACTTGTATTTGAACGCAGGATCTGAGCACCCGCCCCCTCATGAATAATTCAGCAGCCCCTCGCGCCTCATGCTACTGTATGAGAGCGTTTTCAACACACACAAACATCTTCGTAGCAATGTTTGGTTCTTCTCATGCAGTCGCGTAATGAAATAGTTATTTCTTCTTCACTGGGTGGTTATTATTGGCGGCAAATTGAGCGCAATTCCGAATTTTTTTCCTTCCTCAAAACCTGGAGTAGGAGGTACCTCAGTGGGAGAAGGACGGAACGATCGAACACGTCGAATCTTTACGCACGCTCGCTCGCAAAGGCTGTGTTGTGGTCCAGCTGCTTACTGGAAATCTTGCTGAAACGTTAGCTAGCCGTTGCACTGACGTTTACATACGAACTGACACGGGTTTAATGGTCAGTGGGACGTTCTTGCCTCGGCTTATTTGACAGTGGAGGAGGTGAAATAAAATAAAGGTACGTGACAGCGAATGACAATTATAAGGTAATGTTACATTTGAAACACGAAATTCGAATGAGTTGGCTGAATAACGTTAGTCCTAGCCAAATAATGTGATGTTCTTTAGCGTTCGGTGTCTTCTGTGCTGCACTGTCTTAGCTAGCTAGCGCTTGCTATATATCCGCATCGCAGAGTCCCAAGCATCTATTGTATTGCAGGTAGCTAGCAAACTAACATAGTTAGCATTCGCTATTTGACAACCATGTTCTTTTCGAACATGTTTTTTACTGTAGTTATATTTAGTTGGACAACCTAAAGCCACACAGTGAACAATGTGGTCATTCAGTTACACAAAGAAACCCCTTTTGTGTATTTTTTATTGACGAATATCTCATCGCCATACGCCTCAAACTGGCTTACTGGACATCTTTGAAGTTAGAATGACAGCTACCCCCCCGGCTAACGTTAGTTAAATAGAGAAGCTGTGTAACGTTATTAAGAGTCATTATACCCTTGATGAATTATACCATGGCATTTGCTGAATTACTTTGTAAACCAAATGTATAAATTATTAATTTCTGTGCATTCAATGTCCTAGCACCAGTTTACTTTAAAATGCATGGAGGTTGTGAATGCATTACTGCCATGATGGGTTGTGTGTTAATTATATTTCCAGTGGTGACAGAACTGTTTCCCAAAAGCATCTTAAAAGAGATATGTAAAAATAATAATAATAATAATCTTCATATTCATCATCTCTAGCACCAGACAAACATCAACATATGTCAAATGGCGTGTTTCTATGTTTTCTTGATGTTGGGGTGGTGCTGGAGATTATGAAGTTGAACAATTTAGTAATGGCCCTTTAAGGCTAAATTCGTCGTTAGAACCTTCATAGTTAAATCTCTGAGTTGTTTCCCAAAACCTTCCTTAATAACGTTGCGCTTCAAAACGATTAATCTAACATGCTGACCAGACCGCATGTGTGTCTGCGCTATCGCGCTCATGTTTATTTTGTCCATTAAACATTTATGGCAATTTAGAAAGCCTATGTAAATTACGATCGCCAGAACGGCCTTAAAAAAAAAATGCGACTGCCGTTTTGGGCTCTAAAATTTGTTTGATCCCCATTGTGAAATCTTTAATATTTTGCTCCAAATCGAGATATTAAATATTGATCCATTCTGACTACTACATTTGTGGTCACACAGGACCACGTGCTGACACAGAACTATTACGGACTGGCAGGCCTAAGGGAGGCTCACACCCTCATGCATGCTCTTTGCATGTGCACCCAGCAGCGTTGGGTTGACTCTCTCAGGCAGGATGAAATCGACTACATCGGCCATGATCCTTTGCTAGTTACTGCCACTTTCACCATGATCCTTCGCGTTTTTTTTGTTGCCATTCAGCCCAATTCAGCAGTATGGCGCACTTAAAATTCAAGTACTTCTGGCTTCATGCGTCATCGGGAGTTTTGCATAGCAATACACGGATGATGTCAGCGCTATTACTATCTACTGGTTTTAATGTCTATGCTTGCAGGTGACAGAGTGGTTCAAATGATTGACAGGTGGAATGCGCGCTCAACAGTGAATTCACCTGCACACATGCTTGATGGCTTGACCGTGTGAATAGACCTAGCAGCTGAGAATGCTACTGTACAATATTCACTCAAACACCTCTTTGCGACCTCTTTATTCCCAATACTTTTCCTCAATCACTCATCTTTCTTGAAGTGACTGTTATGGATAGGCTACCTACAGTAGAGTAGTCCATGGACACTGACACAGGGGCCCAATATTTGGGTTTGTTTACCTATTCTGCTAATCCCGTTTCCTTCAAACAGCATGGTCAAAATGAGCTAGCCTAAAATCAATAAGATGAGGTGAGTTTGTATTTTGGGTGAACCATCCCTCTAAACATATTAAGCCCCCTTTCTCCTACTTATAAACATTGTTGGGTCATGAATCAAATCCTGTCAGACAGCCTACTGGCTAGGCTATCTTAACTAAAACACAACCCAGATTAAATAATCACAGTTGGCCAGTGCCTCCAGGGTGAGATTTCTTTATGACTGACACGTAGCAATTTCTTTGTAACTTTCATTTACGTGCTGGAGGGCAGCTGTGGAAAAGTGATTAGGGAAATTATGTGCAGTCTGGGGTCTAGGGTTGGGGGCTTTAGCAAGGTACTTCACAGAAATAGAGCCAGCTGCAACAGCAGACATCAGCAATGATGAAATTGTCCCAGATTGGGCTGTCTGTTGAGGAAATAACAAAATCATAATTATGTTCAGTCAATTGATTTACCGGCTGGAGTGGCTGCTTGGATCTTTATGATGAATGAGTATGGAAGGGCCTTAGCAAAACAACAGTGAACTGGGACCACCTAGACCAAGTGAAAGGTTTTATGACATTGACTTACTTTTATTAATTCTACCTTTTTAACATGCAATGAGTGAAAAGATTTTGTACAGGCTGCTGGGGGAAGCCAATTAGATCTGACCTAGAATAAATGTGACTTTGGCAAGTAGCCTACTTCCAGCAGTCCTGAGCAGTGTAATTTCTCGAAGTTGCTAGTCTTGATGCCATAGGCCTACTTGTATACTTTATTTCTTTATTTTATATATATATATTTTTTACCCTGTTTTCTCCTCAATTTTGTGGTATCCAATTGGTATTTACAGTCTTGTCTCATCGCTGTAACTCCCGTACGGACTCGGGAGAGGCGAAGGTTGAGAGCCGTGCGTCCCCCGAAACACAACCCAACCAACCCAACTGCTTCTTGACACAATGCCCACTTAACCCGGAAGCCAGCCGCACCAATGTGTCGAAGGAAACGCCGTGCACCTGGCAACCGTGTCAGCGTGCACTGCGCCCGGCCCCCCACAGGAGTCGCTAGTGCGCGATGGGACAAGGTGTGCCGCCCCATGGGTCTCCCGGTCGCAGCTGGCTGCGACAGAGCCTGGACTCTAACCAGGATCTCTAGTGGCACAGCCTGAGACAACTGCACCACTCTGGAGGCCCTCCTACTTGTATACTTACAGGTTTACAAGGTTACCTTAGTTATGTTGAATATACAACATCTTAATAATTTTTTTCTAAGCTTATTGCTCTAATAAGCTCTTCTGACTGAGGTTAAATGGGGTTTCCTTAAATGTCTGAAGAGAATGCAGTCTCAGGAAGCACCTCTCCTGTGAAGAGTGCACTACCACTAACACCTGGCTGCTACCAAGATATACCGCTATGATGGGAAAGTAAAGTCAACACAACTAAGACTGTTGTGCCAAGCAATTTAATGCATCCTTTTAAAAATGTCTGAAACCATTTTCCAGTAGAATGTTATGAAACAATGTAAGATTGATTTAGATGTTTTTAATACCTCTGATGCAGCCCAATCATTTAGCCTAGTAGAGTATTTGATTGATAAATAGCTTCTTTGCACAACATTATAAAGGGGGGCAATGTTATGGATTTGTTCTGGCTGCTACTCTTCGTTTAGGGGAACCTTGATTATTAAAAACAGTCACACAGTGTTGTCTGTCGGCAGTCAGATATGTAAATGTATGTCTGTGCTGCGTGCCTGGTGAGCTGCTGACTCTCGCATGTAGTAAATCCCCATAACTGCCACACCTCCAATATTTAGAGGAAAACCTGAGCTGCTGCCATGCCTTTACTGCAGGGTCATTAAAGGCCATGCCATGAAGTGAAGCTGCATTCACTAACACCATCTCAATTCATCCCTTTGCTCCCAAGCCTCCCACTTCAGGTTTATCTTACTGGCTGCCTGTTTGTTAGACTCACACACACCTTTCTCCCTTTGCTTTGATTGGGGTGAGATTATCAATGGTCACAGCTGTTTCACCTTTTGGTGTTTGCTGCAGCGATAAGATGGTTGAGAATCTGACATGCAAGTAGATTTTCCTCTTGAGTCACATTTGGAGATGGCATATTGCTGTGCTCAGCGCAGTATGACGGACTGTATGTTCGAGCAGCAGGTTTGGCATGTCCTACTCTTCCGAAATGGGCTTTCAATATGTTTGGCTGAATACTGTTATAGGACAGTCTTTTTCAGATGTTTTCCCATTTATGTCATTTATTACAGAATGTTATTACAGAATTGGGTGCCTATGCATCCAAACTATGGTAAGGCGATAGACGTCTCTCCTTAAAAATGTTTGTGTGGAATCACAACAAAGGGATTGTAACTGACTGTAACCATCAACATAACCTAAAGAGGTCCTTCAAGTTCAAAAAGCAGCAAAGTTGTTGTAAGTGACTGTTTTTTTGTAGTTGAATCCAGGCCAACTTGTGAGACAGCCTGACCCCCTGACTCTCAATTACCCACAACCTCTTACAGGTGGGCTCTCTGCTGTCGCCTGGCTCTTATCTCCATGCCCAACTTTACTTTTTACAGGACACAATTCAGCTGGCCCCAAAAACAGAGTAGGAGGGGGGAGGTTTTTGGCATCTGGCACTTTTTCTCTCTCTGGTCTAGGGCTATGCAGCATGCATTCCTGTGGGCTAGATTTAATTGTCAGTGCCACTCAACTAGTGCTAATAATAAGGAGACAAACGAGGAGGCTTAAAGTTCCTGTTGAGACCACACATCAGGGTCAGTAATGCTTTGTTTGCTTTGGCTGTGTGTGTGTGTGCGTGCATGTCTTCCGTTTTGTTTTTTCTTTTATGTGGGCCAACGTCGATCTGGTTCCAAGATACCAACAGACAAGACTTTTGTTACAATGGCGTATTATTTCCTGATATCGAATCCTGAGTCACCATCCTGAGTGAGAGAGAGAGAATGTTTGGATTATTTGGGGTTACTAAAGCACAGACCAATACCCCTCCCTTATAATAATATGATAAGAACTGGCCCTAGTCAACCAAACTCGGTTTCTTGTTTCAATTGCCAAAGATTTTTGTGTTGCCACACAGTTAAGGTGGCATTTCACAGTAGTAGAGATGACTAGGGACGTTCTCTTGATAAGCGCGTGAATTGGAACATTTTCTGTCCTGCTAAACATTCAAAATGTAAAGAGTACTTTTGGGTGTCAGGGAAAATGTATGGAGTAAAAAGTACATTATTTTCTTTTTTTTCTTTAGGAATGTAGTGAAGTAAAAGTTGTCAACATTTTACTTGGGGGTCATGTTGTGGATTTCAAGAGAATGCTGAGTTACCTTGCATGTTGACATATCAGTGGTTCCATTGTATCCTCTCCTTCCTCAGTAAGCAATATCAAAACAACTTGATTTGAAGAAGTGTTGATTTGCACCATAAGAGCTCAGCTGAATGATGGGGGAAAATAATTCAGCTAGCGTCAGACAACCAAGTCTCTGGTGCAGTGCAATTTGTTTTTAGCAAGAGTGAAATAAATACATCCCTCTATTTATTTTTCTCTTCCACAGCAGTTTAATTTAAATGGACCACTGAACAATACTGTCTACACTACAGCAAGCAATGTGTCACCTGCTTTCAGAGGGGAAAAACAGCTGTGAATGCAGCCGTTTTCACTGGACCGCAGCCTTTGCCTAATGGAATGGATTTGTAAATTCTCATAAATGTTATCAGTGAGGGATGACAGCAGTCACTCCAGGAAGCGGCCCTTGTCACCTCTCATCATCAGGAGGCCAGTGTGATTCAACCATGTCGAGGTGACAAGACTGCCGGCTCCATCATGGAATTAGCCTAATTTACATCAGCTCAAACGTTCACATCTTTCAGTTTCACAAATAATCTGTTTGCTTATATTCTACTTTTTGAGACCAATTTCATCCAAGTCTCCTCATTAACAAAGCCATAATTGTTTTCCTTTTGTCTTTTTTACATGTTAAAATGAAGCCGACTCAAACTCAGGATTAGAACAAAAATAAACGGTTGTGTCATCTGGCATATGTTGCACCTAGCACTGCAGGTAGACTGAAGAGGAGTATCTTACAGATCCTTTCTGGCAACCTCACCCCCAGGTTTATTCAGTCTCCAGCTCAGACTTCCAGGACTCCACTGAAGTCCCCGTACATGTCGTCTCCAATGGAGCGTGCCACCAGGGCCTTCTGATCCGATCAGATTGCTGTTTTGACACCATTCCTCCCTTTTCTATTCCCCCCTGAGGCCATCATCTCGTTCCCGCCATCCATGCCATGGTGCCACCTCGTCTTCAGAGACCTCGTACATATACTGAACAAAGATATGATTGCAACAATTTCAATGATTTTACTGAGTTAGTTCATATAAGGAAATCAGTCATTTGAAATACTATACATGTACATGTAGGCTTGGGGTGGAAGCAGTTCAGGAGCCTTTTGGAAGAGGTGTTGTCGTGCCCTCTTCGACTGTGTTGGTGTGTTTGGACCATGATATGTGGACACCGAGGAACTTGAAGCTCTCCACGGTCAAGACTGTTGTATCAACATGACTACTTCCTCTCTGATTTTTTAAAATGTCATTAGAGAATGACATCCTAGCTCCAAGTCCTGCGTTTTCTCACACCAGAAAGAAATGGCTAATATGACTATGTCTCTAATAATATCTCAAGCTAATCTGGCTCCTGCTTGTGAGTAAAGAATGACTGAGGGTACTGTTTCTTAGCTCAATTGCAGCCACTGTTTCAATAGACATGGTCCTGCAGATCCACCATCTGAACTCAATACAAAGGAGTCTGAGGGAAGAACAAAAGGGACAGGTCTTAAATTGTTGTCATCGGTCTTTCTAAGTTGTTACATTGGACAGTTCCCTCCATTTTTTTTTACTAGACATATTGCTTTCACCTATGAGCACATTTGCCCGAGGGGGTACAGATTGTGGTTTGCATGGTGGTTGGCATTGACATATTTGAATATGTCGCTTGACCAGATAGATTACTGGAGTGCATAGAATGTGCTTCTAGATGTATATTGGCCTAGCCTACATTTGAACTGAAGCACTTCAGTGCCTTCCTTTCCCCCTGCACTTGAAAATACAGCCTCTCCATGGCTCGGAATTACTTCCATTTGAAAAGCTGGTTTATAGATAATCTGTCATTGATTTCATAACATCATGCACCGGGTACGGCTGTGTGTGTGCGCGCACATTTTATGTGTTTTTTTATTTTTTGAGGCTACTCAGACGCTCCGCTTCCTGGTAGAACCAATCAAGACTGACCATTAAAGAGCAATTTTTCACAATGCAGTGCATTCATGTATCTGGAGGCTACACTAATCTGTGATGATTGGTCGTACTCAGTATGAGAACACAATCAGTTTTGAATGCTGTTCTAGAGAAGCATCTAATCCAATAGCCTATTTCTCTTTTGGGTGTAAGTTTCAACCTCTAATATCTCCATTTGTAAATATGTTCTCCAAATAGGTAATTATGAGCTCATGTATTGATTCTTTCATCTGCACCTCTCTAATTCTCTCTGACGAATAGGCCTAAACAGCAAGCATTTAGCCCATGTTTGTTGGTGTTTGCGGTCTTCGAAATCTGAGCTTTTCGACCTTCACCCACCTTTACATCCCCTTCAACCTTCTCCTGAAGTAACAAAATAAAAAACACTCCTCAAGACGGCCATGGTTTATTTTCCCCTCCAGTTTTATAGAGTAGACCCTGAATATCTGTTTTCAAATTAAATTGTATTGGTCGCGAACACATATTTTGCATATGTTATTGCAGGTGTGGCGAAATGCTTATGAGTCTAGCTCCAACAGTGAAGTAATATCTAACAATACAATACACACCTTCTCAAAACACTGGCCGGAATATAAATATACTCTTTCCATGACTTCGACTGACCAGGTGAATCCAGGTGAAAGCTATGGTCCGTTTATTGATGTCACCTGTTAAATCCACTTAAATCTGTGTAGATGAAGGGGAGGAGACAGGTTAAAGAAGGATTTTTAAGCCTTGAGACAATTGAGACATGGATTGTGTATATGTGCCATTCAGAGGGTGAATGGGCAAGACAAAAGATTTAAGTGCTTTTGAAAGGGGTTCAGTAGTAAGTGCCAGGCACCCGGGTTTGAATGTGTCAAGAATTGCAATGCTGCTGGGTTTTTCACACTCAACTGTTTCCGTGTGTATCAAGAATGGTCCACCACCCAAAGGACATCCAGCCAACTTGACACAACTGTGGGAAACGTTAGTCTACATGGCTAGCATCCCTGTGAACCGCTTTCGACACCTTGTAGAGTCCATGCCTCAATGTTCTGAGGGCGAAAGGGGTTGCCACTCAATATTAGGATGGTGTTCCTAATGTTTTGTACACTCAGTGTATACAGTTGAAGTCGGAAGTTTACATTCACCTTAGCCAAATACATTTAAACTCAGTTTTTCACAATTCCTGACATTTAATCCTTGTAAAAATTCCATGTCTTCTGTCAGTTAGGATCACCACTTTATTTTAAGAATGTGAAATGTCAGAATAATAGTAGAGAGAATGATTTATTTCAGCTTTTATTTCTTTCATCACATTCCCAGTGGGTCAGAAGTTTACATACACTCAATTAGTATTTGGTAGCATTGCCTTTAGATTGTTTAACTTGGGTCAAACGTTTCAGGTAGCCTTCCACAAGCTTCCCACAATAAGTTGGGTGAATTTTGGCCCATTCCTCCTGGTAGAGCTGGTGTAACTGAGTCAGGTTGTAGGCCTCCTTGCTTGCACATGCTTTTTCAGTTCTGCCCACACATTTTCTATAGGATTGAGGTCAGGGCTTTGTGATGGCCACTCCAATACCTTGACTTTGTTGTCCTTAAGCCATTTTGCCACAACTTTGGAAGTATGCTTGGGGTCATTGTCCATTTGGAAGACCCATTTGCGACCAAGCTTTAACTTCCTGACTGATGTCTTGAGATGTTGCTTCAATATCAATCAATCAATCAATTTTATTTTATATAGCCCTTCGTACATCAGCTAATATCTCGAAGTGCTGTACAGACACCCAGCCTAAAACCCCAAACAGCTAGTAATGCAGGTGTAGAAGCACGGTGGCTAGGAAAAACTCCCTAGAAAGGCCAAAACCTAGGAAGAAACCTAGAGAGGAACCAGGCTATGAGGGGTGGCCAGTCCTCTTCTGGCTGTGCCGGGTGGAGATTATAACAGAACTATGCCAAGATGTTCAAAAATGTTCATAAGTGACAAGCATGGTCAAATAATAATCATGAATAATTTTCAGTTGGCTTTTCATAGCCGATCATCAAGAGTTGAAAAATATGTCTACATCATTTTCCTACCTCATGATGCCATCTATTTTGTGAAGTGCACCAGTCCCTCCTGCAGCAAAGCACCCCACAACATGATGCTGCCACCCCCGTGCTTCACGGTTGGGATGGTGTCTTCCATAACGATGGTCATTATGGCCAAACAGTTCTATTTTTGTTTCATCAGACCAGAGTACATTTCTCCAAAAAGTACGATCTTTGTCCCCATGTGCAGTTTCAAACCGTAGTCTGGCTTTTTATATGGCGGTTTTGGAGCAGTGGCTTCTTCCTTGCTGAGCGGCCTTTCAAGTTGTCATGTCGATATAGGACTCGTTTTACTGTGGCTATAGATACTTTTGTACCCGTTTCCTCCAGCATCTTCACAAGGTCCTTTGCTGTTCTGGGATTCATTTGCACTTTTCACACCAAAGTACATTCGTCTCTAGGAGACAGAACGCATCTCCTTCCTAAGCAGTATGACGGCTGCGTGGTCCCATGGTGTTTATACTTGCGTGCTATTGTTTGTACAGATGAACGTGGTACCTTCAGGCGTTTGGAAATTGCTCCCAAGGATGAACCAGACTTGTGGAGGTCTTGGCTGATTTCTTTTGATTTTCCCATGATGTCAAGCAAAGAGGCACTGAGTTTGAAGGTAGGCCTTGAAATACATCCACAGGTACACCTCCAATTGACTCAAATGATGTCAATTAGCCTATCAGAAGCTTCTAAAGCCATGACATAATTTCTGGAATTTTCCGAGCTGTTTAAAGGCACAGTCAACTTACTGTATGTAAACTTCTGACCCACTGGAATTGTGATACAGTGAAATATTCTGTCTGTAAACAATTTGTGTCATGCACAAAGTAGATGTCCTAACCAACATGCCAAAACTATAGTTTGTTAACAAGAAATTTGTGGAGTGGTTGAAAAACGAGTTTTAATGACTCCAGCCTAAGTGTATGTAAACTTCCGACTTCAACTGTATGTAGATAATGGTGTGTATGGACAGTATATGAGTAGAAAAGGTGTGTACGGCAGTAGTTATATAGGATGAGTGTTTTACCACTAGACATCTGTTTCCTTTTGCAGATAATTAGAAACTGATATGATCCCCAAACAGACAGCTGTTATAGTTTTCGGTAGCACCGTCTGGGTATCTGCTTTAGTGATACCCAGAGAGCAGGGCTGGACGTATCGATACGTCTCTATATTACAGAATACGCCGCAATATGCTAGACACAGTGCACACATGGGATTCTTGTCTGTTCCATGAAGGAAAACCATATCATAGTGCTGAAGACTGGATAGAGATAAAATGTCTTCAAATCAGGTTCAGTGAGTGGATGCGCCACCAAGCCATCCTGTTTTAAGGTTGAATGCCTCACATGGGCATGGAACCTAATTGCTTTATATGGCGGCCTTGAGAAAGTGGACACCACTTTTAGCCCATTACCCTGCATAAAATGGATGATTTTGCCTACTTTCTTTTCTCCCACACCTACATAATGTGACCATTTGTGCGTTGTGCTAGGAGATGGCCTTTTGTTATGCATTAGGCTAACACAGTGCTATCGCTACCTCGGATTGTGTCCATATACACTGGTAACCCGCAGTGACCACTGCTCCCCATTCCCTGCCCTCATTACAGAGGTAATATAATCAGCCTCTGTCCCCTGAGCACACAGCCTTCCATACGTTTCTCATCAGCTCATTCCCACCAAGCCTTCCATAATCCTCCAGTGATCATTGACTTTGAACTACCTCCAACGAGCCCATGTGATCAGCACGGGCCTGTTTATTATGCAGGTTTATGGGGGAGTGAGCTCCACCATGTCCCCATTCTGTCGCTTCCGCTGGAGACGGGGAAGGAAAAAAGGAGACAATCTACTGAAATTCAGAGTAGAGGGAGGATCTAGGCTCTTTCAGAAGCCTTTGTTTTTATTGCTGCATTTCTCTCTTCATACCATCTATACCTAACACTAGATTACAGAGGAGTGCTGTAATCTAGGCTATATAACTGCTATTGCTAACGTATGTAGCGTCTCCACCGTTTGTCTATATAAATGGAGGAAAGCCAGCCAGTTCTGTATCTCCTACTGGTGGAGTGGAGCAGTGACCTCCCACTGTGGGGCTGGTGGATTCCTGCACCCTGCTGTATCATTAATGAGATTGTAGCAGAGAAAGGGCAGGGACAGGGAGGGGGCCAACATACAATACCCAGACAGAGAGACAGAACAGAGAGCGACAGAGAGAAGACTGGCAAATATGGACTGAAAAGAATGGGAGAGGGGTTAGGAGGGAGAGAGTAAAAAGAAAACAGTCCCAAAAACATGGTGGAGGAGATGGAGAGCTTAGTGCTGTAATGGAGGATCATGGGCTGAGTTACAATTGGCCTACACTACATAGCTCTTTAAACAGTGGAGACTTCTCCTCCATAGACTGCAGGCAGGTCTGACCACAGCCAGCCCCATAGGCAGAACACTATCTTAAAGTATTCACCAGGTGTTTATACAAGAAGACACCATTCTGTGTGTCACCTGTTTCTGCTTTAGGGTGTGGCCCTCCTACAATAGGAGAATAGACAAATATAGGCTTTGCCCTCTGTTTACTCTACCTGTTCCTAAAACCGGCTTCTGGTGCACTGCACAAAGAGGCCTATGTTGTCCTTCTACTGTTTACGTAACAGCTGCTACTTTATCAGTAATTTATTCCCTGTAATAGCCTATAGCCTACTTTGAAAGAAATCATACAGATTTCAAAGAAATATATATATTATTAATTAAATAAATAAAATTGGGGTGCAAAAAAAAAACATGGACGGTTTTGGTCCGTGGGCCGCCTGCTGCCGATCCCTGGTAGAGATAGGCATACACCTGCTGCCATTTCAATGTGACATAAAAGGAAGCTAGATAGTGGATCATCATGACATCGCTGTTAGTCTGAGGGAGGCTCACATCTGGAGTTCCTCCTGTTATCACAATCAGGGATCTCACCTGGGACTGCAACTCGGATGGATGGATGGAGGTTGCTGCCAGGCAGATGTGAAACTCCAGCAGGTTCGTCCCAATCCAGAAAGAGCTACAGCAGCAGTGTAATGCATGACCACGATGAGAGCTCTCTGATTCTTGTCTCTCAGCCTAGTGGGATGATGGCAATGGCTTTAGGAATCAGCCCTGAATCACCCTTCATTCATCTCCAGGTGTGGTTTTCGATAATTTCTCAATCAACTGGCCCGCGGCCGGTCTGCCCAATCAGCTCTGAATCACCAGGTTTTGTAGCTCTGGGATACAGAGTGCCACTGGTGCATTTCCTTCTCTTCTGGATCATTATGGCTGCTACTGTTGTTATGAAAGTTACCTCCAATGAATATCCTGCTTGTATTTATCAGATCCTGGTCTTGGAGGCCTGAGGCTGTGCTTAAGATGTAGGTCAGCAGCATCAGCATTACAGTTTGAAGAGATATTTTCCCAAGACATGAAACCATTATGTAAATGAGGTATGGTCAATTCAGCTGAAACAGCAAAAATTAAAGCAGGAAGCACCAGTGACTTGGTCTATAAAAAAATGGTCAGATGAAGCAGATGCGAAACTACAGGACTGTTTTGCTATCACAGACTGGAACATGTTCCGGGATTCTTCTGATGACATTGAGGAATATACCACATCAGTCACTGGCTTTATCAATAAGTGCATTGAGGACGTCGTCCCCACAGTGACTGTATGTACATACACCAACCAGAAGCCATGGATTACAGGCAACATTTGCACTGAGCTAAAGGGTAGAGCTGCCGCTTTCAAGGTGCACGTCTGTAGCCATGAAGTGCTTTGAAAGGCTGGTAATGGCTCACATCAACACCATAATCCCAGAAACCCTAGACCCACTCCAATTTGCATACCGCCCAAACAGATCCACAGATTATGCAATCTCTATTGCACTCCACACTGCCCTTTCCCACCTGGACAAAAGGAACACCTATGTGAGAATGCTATTCATTGACTACAGCTTAACTTTCAACACCATAGTACCCTCAAAGCTCATCACTAAGCTAAGGAACCTGGGACTAAACACCTCCCTCTGCAACTGGATCCTGGACTTCCTGACGGGCCGCCCCCAGGTGGTGAGGGTAGGTAGCAACACATCTGCCACACTGATCCTCAACACTGGAGCTCCCCAGGGGTGCGTGCTCAGTCCCCTCCTGTACTCCCTGTTCACCCACGACTGCATGGCCAGGCACGACTCCAACACCATCATTAAGTTTGCAGATGACACGACAGTGGTAGGCCTGATCACCAAAAACGACAAGACAGCCTATAGGGAGGTCAGAGACCTGGCCGGGTGGTGCCAGAATAACAACCTATCCCTCAACGTAACCAAGACTAAGGAGATGATTGTGGACTACAGGAAAAGGAGCACCGAGCACGTCCCCATTCTCATCAACGGGGCTGTAGTGGAGCAGGTTGAGAGCTTCAAATTCCTTGGTCTACAACAAACTAGAATGGTCCAAACACACCAAGACAGTCGTGAAGAGGGCACGACAAAGCCTATTCCCCCTCAGGAAACTAAAAAGATTTGGCATGGGTCCTGAGATCCTCAAAAGGTTCTACAGCTGCAACATCGAGAGCATCCTGACCGGTTGCATCACTGCCTGGTACGGCAATTGCTCGGCATCTGACCGCAGGGCACTTCAGAGGGTAGTGCGTACGGCCCAATACATCACTGGGGCAAAGCTGCCTGCCATCCAGGACCTCTACACCAGGCGGTGTCAGAGGAAGGCCCTAAAGAATTGTCAAAGACCCCAGCCACAGACTGTTCTCTCTACTACCGCATGGCAAGCAGTACCGGAGTGCCAAGTCTAGGACAAAGAGGCTTTTATTTTTACCCCCAAGCCATAAGACTTTTGAACAGGTAACCAATGGTTACCCGGACTATTTACATTGTGTGCCCCCCCAACCCCTCTTTTACGCTGCTGCTACTCTCTGTTTATCTTATATGCATAGTCACTTTAACCATACATCCATGTACATACTACCTCAATTGGCCCGACCAACCAGTTCTCCCGCACATTGGCTAACTGGGCTATCTGCATTGTGTCCCACCTCCCGCCAACCCCTCCTTTTACGCTACTGCTACTCTCTGTTCATCATATATGCATAGTCACTTTAACCATACCTACATGTACATAGTACCTCAATAAACCTGACTAACCGGTGTCTGTATATAGCCTTGCTACTCTTTTTTTCAAATGTATTTTTACTGTTGTTTTTTTTCTTTACTTACCTACACACACACACCTTTTTTTTCGCACTATTGGTTAGAGCCTGTAAGTAAGCATTTCACTGTTGTATTCGGCGCATGTGACAAATATAATTTGATTTATTTGACCAATCAGGACCTGAATATGACTGCACGTCACAATTTAACACGTTCATGAATTTTTTTACGTGGTTATTACACATTGATTACACTATCACTCGTATTTCATATGTCACAACGATTCATCGATACGTATGCTATGATGCTGGTAGAGTTGTCTCACATACCTACAGTGCTGGTCCAATTTTTTTTTTAAAGCTAGCTAGCTCATGGATGCAAACAATGTTCTTCCCCAAAAACATAGCAAAATTATCTGTTTCAGTAGCTATAGTTAGCTAGCTAACTATATAGCTAGGTGTCATCATCTAAAATAACCCTAATTTATAAGACTGTTCTTATTTGATTAATGGTGGTCGGACCCATCTATGTGAAGCTAACCACAATAAGGATTAGCCACAATAGTGGACTTTGCGGTTAGCCTTCAAAATAGAAGTATGGTATAATTTGCTGTGATATACTTACAGAGCTCAATGCAACTTTAATCAGAGGCCTTTATCACATTCATCACTCTTCTTGCTCACTGTTGTCTCGATTACTGTTTATTACGCTTACTTTCAATCAGCTAGGCCCATTTTCTATCATTGTCACACTCCCTGTTAAATTTGTCCACAAAGCTTGGAATGAAATAATTACTCACATAAAGCTGACTGAAAGCAGTTTAGATGGGAACATTTGTCTGTATTTACAGTTTCTAAAGGGTTTCTTGGAAGACCAAGCCCTCTCAGGCACTTAAGACCTATAGATACCATGCGCAGACCTGTAGGATGAGTCATACAGTGGATTTTGTGTGTGTGTGTGTGAGTGAGTGAATGTAGGACTGTTTATTGTCTACATAAGTGCAGGAAACACTGCCTGATAAGTAAGAAAGATAAATTAATAACCTGGGCCAAACCATGGCCCCGCACTCCACAGTGAGAGAAATCATAATGTTCCTACCCATGTCGGTTTCCTGGAATCTGTTTATAAAACAACCTGCTCCCTGTCTCTCTTTAACTCCTCTACCCTCCTCTCATTTCCTCACCATCCTCTCTTCTTCCTCCTCCTCCTCCTTGTGGGCTGACAGTAATGGAGAGAGGCAGTCACTCTGGTTTAAAACCACCTCCAAACAGAGAGATGGGGATGAAATGAATATTAGAGGAGAAGGAGAGGTAGACAGAGAGGACACCGCCGGTCACAGGCTGATCCTTCTGCCTGGACTGGAATCAGTAGGGTAATAGCCAGAAGGGACCTGGAAGACACCAGCATGGAGCCGCTGCAGCCTGTACTGGAATTGATCTCCCAATTTATTTCATCTCTGCTTTATGGTGCTGGCTGTATCAAACCTTCATCAACACTGTAGTCAAACAGCTGACCAATCTCTGATACGAAGACGTATTAGTGTTTATCTGTCTTTGCCAGACCGCATTGAACCTCTTTGATATGACAATACATTAACTTTGAGAGTATGCATTTATCATAACTAGAACAGAGAAACGGAGGGCGCTACCGCAAGCTGTCACTAGGAATCTTTGATGGCTTTCTGTTGTAGGCACAACATATTTTTTGATAATGTGCAAACACCCTTAGGCTTATGTGCGTTATGGGGGTACATTTGTTTTGGCTTTTTCGTAGCTGTGTGTAATGTGTTTTACTGGTACGACAAGAGAAAGACAGACATGCAGTATCTGAAGCCAGCACTATAAACAACACCCTGTTCGCCCTCAGACACATTGCTCCGATAGAAGCAGAGCATAGACATGGCGGGCAGCATATCTTTGTGTGTGTGAGAGTGCACTTTAACAAGATGGTAAACCTGGAGTTTCTTACCAAGGCTTACAAGCAGCATTAGCCCCAGGGCAGATAACAACATCTGGAGTGGCTCAAGTCACCACTCAAAGGCTGCCTTTATATTCTCTCTCGCTCTCTCAAAACAGTAGCTCATAAGAAGCTCTGGCTATGGTTCTGGTCAGGGGAATCGACAGGCTAACATGAGGCCAGGGCTTTTTCGTTTGGTTTTTACTCGCTTTAGGCTACATCCCTAATTTTCTTGGCCATTGTTCTCTGAGCACGAGTGAGGGATTGTTCAGCATTGTACCCAAGGGATTTTAGAGCTTGGTTTAACTCGGAGTCAAAAAATGAAATTATACAGGAGGACAAATGATCTGTTATGAAGGCAGATGGATGGAGCCTTCCAACCAGGCAGACACAGAGGGCCCTGATGATATTCTCTGGTCATACATAATAGCTAGGCCTATTTCCATTGATATGTAAAAACGGTTTTGTCCTGTTTTGGAACATAGACTAGTATTAGATTAGTATTACTGTTGCTTTGTTCCCTCAGCCACTAGCATTGGGCACAGGCTAAGAAGGCTTAGAGGCGCGATCCTATCATCCCTACTCTCCTCTTGTATGCAGAGATTAGCACACTGACACACATTGGTGGCTTGCCTCGTTTCAGCTATAAGCTCAATCAATGAGGGATGTTTACCTTGACACACACTCCCCTACGTATTTATTTGGACAGTGAAGCTAAAACATTTTAATTTGGCTCTGTACTCCAGCATTTTGGATTTGAGATCAAATGTTTCATATGAGGCTACAGTACAGAATGTCACCTTTTATGTGAGGGTATTTTCATGTATATCTGTTTTAGAAATATCATAACCTCCTCTGTTATTGTTAATGGTGCGGTTAGCATGTCTTGGGGGTATAATTTTGTGTCTTTCGCACTCATCATTATTCAGGATTCATTCATTTATTTATTGAACCTTTTTTTTAACTAGGCAAGTCCGTTAAGAACAAATTCTTATTTACAATGACGGCCTACCCCGGACAAACCCTAACCTGGATGACGCTGGGACAATTGTGCGCCGCCCTATGGGACTCCTAATCACGGCCGGTTGTGATACAGCCTGGAATCTAACCAGGGTCTGTAGTGACCCCTCTAGCACTGAGATGCAGTGCCTTAGACAGCTGCGCCACTCTGCATTCATGATTATAGCATCCACATTAAGTGTTCAAAAACATATTCTATTCACAAAAAAGTGACTCCAAAATGAACAAACTTCAAATGAATCTAACAAGTTTGTAGAGTCACAAGCTTGATGTAGTCATTGCGTGCTAGGAATATGGGAGCAAATACTAAACTTTCAACTATTTTAATACACATTATAAGTGAATTTGTCCAAATACTTATGACACCTTCAGAAGGTCAAGTGCTTTCATTTGTAAATGGTTAAACAGATATGTATGAAAATACCCTAAAATAAAAGGGGACATTATGTACCCTCATATGAAACATTTGATCTCAAATCCAAAATTAAAGATTTTGCTTCGCTGTCCAAATAAATACGGAGTGTATCAACAGAAATGAGAGGCACTCAAATATAGAAAATGGTTTGCTGGAGACTGATATTGCAGCTTTCACTCTTGCTGATGTGCAAGTCTGCGCTATCATAGGCCATTTATTTATAGACATATTAGCATAAGATATTTCAAACTTCATGGCTCTTCTCAGAATGGTTTAAACATTAGAATCAAGGCAGATGATGTGATTTATGTGTGCCATTTTGGAGGCATAAATATAAATTGGATTAGGCCTACATTTTCCTCTTAGACAAAATGCAGTTAAACATCATCCTGGACAGAATATTAGAGATAAATGTATCTTTATCGGTGTCTCTAGACGTGACACCGGCTCCCATCTTTAAATCCTTTTCCTCAGGGGCTACAGAAATTAAATTTTCTTCTGAATATCTCTTTTTCTCTCTCTCTTCCGGATGGTGGATTTTGTCCTTGCTAGGGCACAGGGCTCTCCGCAGTTTCAGCACATGGTGCTGGCTAAAAATACCTCTCCGCCACTCTGGTCCAGCATCCAATTCTCAGCGTGGGAGTGGGAAGAGAGATGGAGGGAGAGAGAAGCGGTAGAGGAGGAGGAGAAGAGGGTGCGATGGAGGGAGGGGGAGTAGGCTGCGTTTCGCTTTGGGTTGCACCGGAATACAGAGACACCAAAGCACTTCCAACGCAGGAGCTCCACAGCCTACTCTGCTAAAGCTCTCCTCTCCGTCAGCCAGAAGCTTAGGTCATTATAGATGTGGGAGTGGAGAAGGGATTGGCCACTTCCATGAACAAGTCAGTTTACACTGTGGATGTGATACAGGCTGCTACTTTGGTGCAGCCATGCAATCAAAAGGATGTTCCACACATGATTTAAAACTAACTTGCGTCATACATGTTATTCTTGCCACACTAATATGAACTCTTATCTGCTTTTCCACTTCCTAAAACAAACCTAGCTAAATAGCTAGATGTACTGCAGCTGAGCTCTCCCTGTTCTTTGATCTTGATGGCTCACTCGGCAGCAGCTATTAGAGCAAAGCTCTGCCAGGTGATCTTCATTTGTTGAGATCTTCCTGGCTGGTACAGTAGGCTTCCCCAAAAGGCTTCTCCCTCTAAGGTCAGGGTCATTAAGTCAGGAGAGAGAGTCTTACACCTTGGCTACACCGTGTGTGTGTGTGTGTGTGTGTGTTTTTTCTATCCCCACTAGATGCGATCATGATACATAGGTTCAAATACCAGAACCAACTACACTATTTTTATTTAACCTTTATTTAACTAGGCATGTCAGTTAAGAACAAGTTCTTATTTACAATGACGGCCTACCCTGGCCAAACCTGGACGACGCTGGGCCATTTGTGCCCCGCCCTATGGGACTCCCAATCACGGCCGGATGTGATACAGCCTGGATTCGAACTAGGGACTGTAGTGACGCCTCTTGCACTGAGATGCTGTGCCTTGTGTGTTTGTTAACTTTTTATGTGTGTTTGTTAGCTATTTAACTGTACTATAATTATTTCAAAGGCCACTAAAATGTTAAATATCGGTTATCAGTATCGTCCAAAAATGTCATATCGGTGCATCACTAGTCAGTCTTTAGGTGCCTTTTGGCAAACTCCAAGCGGTCTGTCATGTGCCTTTTTACTGAGGAGTGGCTTCCGTCTGGCCACTACCATAAAGACCTGATTGGTGGAGTGCTGCAGAGATGGTTGTCCTTCTGGAAGGTTCTCCCATCTCCACAGAGGAACTCTGGAGCGCTGTCAGAGTAACCATAGGGTTCTTGGTCACCTCCCTGACCAAGGCCCTTCCCCGATTTGCTCAGTTTGGCTGGGCAGCCAGCTCTAGGAAGAGTCTTGGTGGTTCTAAACTTCTTCCATTTTAAGAATGATGGAGGCCACTGTGTTCTCTGGGATCTTCAATGCTGTAGAAATGTGTTGGTACCCTTCCCCAGATCTGTGCCTCGACACAATCCTGTATCAGAGCTCTACAGGTAATTCCTTCAACCTCATGGCTTGGTTTTTGCTCTGACATGCACTGTCAACTGTGGGACCTTTTTATAGACAGGTGTGTCTTTCCAAATCTTGTCCAACCAATTTAATTTACCACAGGTGGCCTCCAAGCAAGTTGTAGAAACAACTCAATGATGATCAATGGAAACAGGATGTAACTGATCTCAATAACAAAGGGTCTGAATACTTATGTAAATAAGATGTTTCTGTAAAAATGTCTAAAAACCTGTTTTCGCTTTGTCATTATGGGGTATTGTGTGTAGGTTGAAGTACAATTTTTATTCCATTTTAGAATAGGCTGTCAAGGGGTCTGAATACTTTCTGAAAATACTGTATATTAATTTCAGAACAGGTTGAAATGCATGAAACATTCATGGACTAGATAGCTGTTGCTAGCAGTTTGTCCTGGGAGATGAACATTGGGTTATTTTACCTGATCATGCATATGGTCCCTTTTTTAATCTGGTTATTTTTTATACACAGAGAGAGAAGGACAGGGGGCCTCATGGGCCGACGTCTGCTAATGGATGGGCTAATGAGTTGTTAATTGACTTTTAGAGGAAAGGCTCCTACTTTCCCGCTCCAATCTAGTGCCATCTCCAGGAGAGCACTGGGGGAGGCCCGCTCAGCAGTTGTCCCCCTGAGGTTACTGTGGGTTTCATTTGGAGAATGGACCTACAGAAGACATGCCAACCATATCCCCATTCTTTAGGGGCAAAGGAAATGGATAAGGTACTTTTTCCAGGAGATGAATTAGACCTAGTAAAATCTCTTAGCCACATTGGAGCTCAGCTCCAGCTCAATCTCATTTTTAACCATCACTAAAGCTCACTGTGTGTCTGTCTACCACAGAGTTAACAAAGGTCAATGTTTTTGAAGATATCATCCATTTCCCTTTCCCTCCATTATCCTCACATTTACAGTGAGAAAAATGACTGAGTTTTAATGTTTTTTTAATTTTTATATAACCTAAAAGTAGATTATATTTCTCTTGTCTATTTAAAGAAGGAAAATGCTTGAGCAATCAAAGGGAAAATGAAAAACCATGAATATCTTACCACCGTTATTTTTGGTTTGTTTGTACGCGCTAGCATGAACAATGCCTTCTGGGGATGGTGGCAAACAAATTGTCATGCAAATGAGAGAAACAAATTCATACACCTCATCTCATTCAGTGGGTTAGGCCTCACATTAGGGGTGTGAACGTTTAAACGTTAAAACGATTCGACGAAATCGGGATCTTTAACGTTAAGAAACCCCCCCCCCCCCCCCACAAAATTACAATCACAGTGCAGTTATCACAACTTTATTTTCCTTGTTATAGCCTAACTAGACGCTATAAAGGGCTGGGGAAAGTTGTGTAACTTAAATAAAACCAGAGAGGAAGAGGTGAACTTGGGAGGCATTCAAGACAGATTACCAAGACCATATGCGCTCCGCGTATTTTCTCCCCCCCACTTTTTTTGGGGACGATTTAGATTGGCCTAGTGCATGGTTCTCTCTCCGTCCCTTGCTAGCTCGCTATGAAAGATGCAAGTGTTTTGATTAGTTGCTGTACTTCCGTGAACACTCTCCTCCTTTCCAAAAATATGGAATTTAAGAGTCGATTCCTAGTGGAATCTAATCTTGACACTCCGAAATGGGAGTCGACGTGCAAGGAGTCAACTCTCCACCACTCATTCTTAACAGTTGGGAAAATGGTGGCGAAAGGCAAGCGACAGCAGCGAAGTCCAATATGGCAATACTTTGAGAAGTTAAATGAGAAGGAAACGTAAACTTTGTGTTGGAATTGAGGTACAGTAATGGTAGTACAGGTGCAATGCTTAACCATCTGAAATTGATGTACATTTTTCATTTGACACATTCCTAACACACACACACACCCAGTCACGGCCACAGCTTCCCAACATGTGTGCTGCTATCTTGGCTCACAGTGCTACAACTCTCTATAGAGCCATGCGTTGGATTGCTGCACTAATAACCAATCCCTGTGTGTAAGGTCATCCATCTTGTACTGTCGTTCTCCCGGTATGTCCCTGTGTGTGCAGAATGGAAGCATGCACGGGTCTGAAATACAAAAGGATTCTGTTGAAGAAGCACATTATGTTTTTGAGATCAGGAGATCACACTCTGGAGGAGGTTGCTTATCCTGTTCCACAGAAGAGCCACTGAAATACTTACATTTGGAATGGTGGCGAATAGGGCTGGGAATGGCCATGGACCTTACAATACGATATTATCTCATATACTTGGGTGCATGATATGTTTTGCGATTCTCACAATTCTATATGTATTGCGATTCGGTACTGTGATTTTTATGTGATTCGATGTTCCAAACATATTGTTCACCTTGTGTCTGCTGCAGACGGACAAGAGAGCCATGAAAAAGTCATTTTTGATCAGTCATGGAAATAAAAGTGCTGTAAATAAATTGGCTCCCTATTGTAAAAAGAAGATAGAGAACAAGCTATGAAGGAAAAATACTGGAGTTTTGGTGCTGGTACAGCCAACTAGCGCAAAAATTATATTGTGATATTCTCAAAATGATACAAAATATAAAAAATAATATCCCGATATGTTACTGTATTGATAACCATCACTAATGGCGTAACAGTCGAAGCCTATATGAAAATAATTACATCTATCATGGTTTACTGATACCAAAAACCATTACAATAGGCTGTTTTAATAACCTGGATAACTTCAACCTCGAGGAATGAAGAGAAATCAGAGAAATCATGACGCTCCAGTTTAGATTAACTGAGAGATTGTTCCTTATGGGGGGGGGAAATTTATTTTGAGATTCGTCAGTAGAATCCGCTTTTTCCCTCTAAGGGCTTTGCATGTCAGGAAATTAACATCTCCCACTTGGAGGGATATCATTATTTTGTTTTGTCTTAGCGTGTGTGGCTTTAAGCCTAGTGGTTAGAGTTGGGCCAGTAACCGAAAGGTTGCTGGATCGAATCCCCGTGCTGACAAGGTAAAAATCTGTCTTTCTGCCACTGAGCAAGGCAGTTAACCCACGGTTGCCCCGGGCGCCGACGACGAGGATGTTGATTTAAGGCCGCCCCCCGCACCTCTCTGATTCAGAGGGTTTGGGTTAAATGCGGAAGACGCATTGAGTTGTACAACTGACTAGGTATCCTCCTTTCCCTTTATATGGCCAGTAGATTTCTTGGTAGCCTCCCTTTTCTTATGCAGCCAGTCTTCTCCCTGACCCAGTTGTCAGACATAGACCATCAGGTGTGAATCCCCATCCTCTCACACTTCCTGTGGCAACGTCTGACTACAGTACTGGCGTGTTCTTCCACCATCCAACACCGACTTATTATCCCCTCAGGCTATTCAGAGCAAGACATGTCAAAGTTCTACATGCTTCCTCAGACGTCTTAAACACAGCACCTATGACTTTCCTCACCCATGACTGCTCACACTGAGACTTCAGTCTCGCCAGGCAGAGTGCTACTCCTCACAGTCCCAAGGGACTGACTGTGAAATTGCAATTTTCTGCTCTGGTGGCACGCCGATGTGTAATTGACTTAATGAGATGGATTTTGGAAGGGATGGTAAAGGATGGGGGATGGCTAATTTTAAAGGAGGTGCCAGTAGAGCTCCTCCAGCCCAGAGAAGGCTCTTATCTCATCATACTCTGGTCCTTCTTTGGCACATCCTGACTTCTTGACCCACAAAGTAGTCTCACGCTATTCATAATTTCTAGGGTCCTATTGTCTACTTGACGTCTTTGGACTGTTGGTCTTGAGGATCACTCAAGGAATGACCCAAGTCCTCAGGATAGACCAGGGATTTATGTTCAGTGTTTGGATATGCCGTCAGTCATGGGACGTTTTTGGTCTGAACACCTCACTGCAAATTTGAGACTGGATTTATGGAGATATCAGATGCATTTCTGACCTCAGATTTTTTTTTGTTGCTGTACACTGGAGAACTGGCAGCAACTCAGGACCCCACAGATGAAGGTCCAGGTCTCTGCTTAGGCATCAGCCTTATATGCATGAGGCAATTCACTGATTTTGAGGTATCTAAATTATGGCTTTATATTAGTTACATTTACATTTACATTTTAGTCATTTAGCAGACGCTCTTATCCAGAGCGACTTACAGTAGAGTGCATACATTTTATTACATTTGTTTTACATACTGAGACAAGGATATCCCTACCGGCCAAACCCTCCCTACCGGCCAAACCCTCCCTAACCCGGACGACGCTATGCCAATTGTGCGCCGCCCCACGGATCTCCCGGTTGCGGCCGGCTGCGACAGAGCCTGGGCGCGAACCCAGCCCAACCTGGGTGCGAACCCAGAGACTCTGGTGGCGCAGCTAGCACTGCGATGCAGTGCCCTAGACCACTGCGCCACCCGGGAGATGACTAGTTCAGAGCAAACAATGTGTTGTTCAGCAACTCCTGAAATGATTTGTTTATGATGACAGGTGCCATATGCTATTGGAGCTGGAGAGAATTACTGTTGCCCTGATGGGTACCTTCAAGCGCACGGTTTTTATTTTCTGTGTTAACAGTAATTAAGTTTGCTACTTGCATTCTGCTATTGCTGGGTGTGAGAGAAAGATGCTTACTAGTTTTTTATGTAGTGTTTTTTTTGTGGGATTAAATTTGCAGGACTGAGCTGTGGTAACTCTTATACTGACAGCCTTTCTCTGAGGGGTTTGAAACTACATCTAGCTTCACAACCACAGTGTAGTTAAATGTGGTAACACTAAAATGGTTTGTTTTTGTGCTAGTATTTTAATAGCAAGCTAGGTAATGTTCTTTCCAAAAACAAAACATTTAGAGAATATAATGAGGCATAACTTTATGCAAAATTAAGTAGTTATTATTGGACTCTGAGAGGAGCTCTTCCTTGATTACATCATAATGAAACCAAAGGCACTAAAGCACAGATGGATATAATGCACAGATCCCGCTGTGCCACAAGAGACAAGGATCTGGGAGAAGGGAGGCATGGCTAAAATGTGGGTCTAAGCCCAGGAACAAGAACCCCCTGCTGGGAAAGACTGAGATTAAATGTGCTCGGTACATACAGACATGGAAAGCTGGTGGAGCGACCGCAGGAAGGTCGGTCCTGACTGACAAATCTGACAGGCGTAACCCTTGGCTCTGTGTTGGGTCTTGGCAGAATGCTAAGAGGATGGAGGACTGGGTGTCTACCTGTCACCTCTCCTTCCCTTCTTTTCTGCCTGTCCTCACGCATCAGCCCTGACAGTTTTTTTTTTACTGACCACAGAAAGAACCGGGCTGGCTTCTTTCCAAGCCCTTCCTGCCCCTCTGCCTGGGGTGTTAACCCTGCTAAGCCCCCCTGGCAGGGGCACAGCAGGAAATGAGAGCAGATCAGGCTGCTTTTAAGGGAATGAGAGATGAAGTTGGATGGCTGGGAGGGGTGTCAGGGGGAACATGAGGGGGTAGGAGTGGGGGGACCAATGTTATTTCATACTAAGGGACGACAAATGCAGTCTGCCGAGGGGGCAGCGGTGCTCTGAGGAGGAAGAGAATCTGCTTCATTGAGTTTCATTCTGTGTGGAATGAGTCTTCTCTTATTTGTTTTCTTGTCTGGCTGTCACCTCCGGTCTGATAGGCAAGCAATAAATTAAACCCTTTTGAAAAGAAAATCATACAGTCAGAACATGAAAAATAGAATGAGGAACCAGAACATTCTGATGGCTCATCTCTCCAGAGATATTAAAGCTTAGTGTCTCTCTCTGTCCACCACAAATATTTAGTTTTGTTTTTAAGTTGCACAGAAATGATACTTGGCTGAAGTGACTGCAAACACTGTGACAGCAAGGAGGGGGTTTTGTACTCCCCTCAATTCTTCATCCCCATATATATTTATCCATGTCGTGCTTGTCCTCTGACCTTCTGTTGCCCAGTGCCCTTAACACAAACAAAGAATGCCTTAAATATATATAATATGGGTAGCAAGTAGGGGGGGCAGGCATTGGGGCAAGTCCCCTGTTAAGAAGATGCAGGACCATTTTTTTTAGAAGACAAAAGATATCTATAAATATCAAAATGGTCAACCAGGACACATCGAGGGCCATTCAAATCTGAAATTCACTTCCTGGAGAAAAGGATGCAAGTTTTTGGTGTACGCTACAGAGCATACTATCCTCTCATTGCAAACATGAATGGTACACAGGATGTATCTGTTGAATGCATCCTATGACCCATGCGTTGTGGGTTATTCAGTAGTGTTTAGGATGAATATCCTAAAGATGCAGGCTGTCCGACTCCCACTCCACATCATCTTGTAATCAAGATTTTGATCAGCTCGAAGACAGATGGTTTGCCTGAGAGCCCCTCCCCCCTTCCCTTCCTCCGATCCTGAGCTCCAGTATGCGTGTCTAGACCAGAGTTATCCAGACTTAAGGAATGACACCCACCTCCCTCTCTCACCCCCCCTACTTCACTGAGCCTTGGAGTCACCATGGAGTTGGGGTCATCCATCTAGCACTCGAGCTGTGCTAAAATTAGTGCAGCACTTGGGAAACTTAAGCTGGCAAAGTGCCATGTCATTGTGCTGTACTGAAACTGTGATATCTACTGTATCTACAAGGTGTTGGGTTTTTCAGATCCCTCAAAACGAGCCCAAAACTGACTGTTTTTAACACACATGTATCTAATCCTGGTAACATCTCATTACTGAGCTGTTTTTTGTATCAAAACACAAATGGACTGATAAGTTTTTTTGCAGCGTAAAAGATCATCCCGGCTTCATTTCACAAAAAAGACATCCAAATGTAGGCTAACCATTGCTCATCTTCTGGAGGGCCACATAATGCTACATCTGGGGACCAGACCAGATACTGGAAACAATTGACTCTTTGCCTCTAACATCTCCATTCTTCAGTAAATGTCCCCAGTAAGAATGAGGATCTGAATGAGCATCTATTCACTGTTGGCTGTGTGGTTTGGTTTGCCGTACCTCATTATCCTTCTCTCTGCATACAAGTATACAACTCACTTCAGCCAGCTCTACTCTGAGGAAGCAACAATCGAGGCTTTCATACCGTAAGTGCAATACACACACTGCCACCCAAACGTCTGGAACTTAGAAGTTATTTTCAGAACTCTGTGTAGGAGTATGGTGAGGATGCCCACGCACAAGGAGGTTTGGGTGTGGCAGCCCTAGAACAGCCTCTAGTCTCCTTTACCTCAGGACTGCTGATGACAACTCAAGTACTGGATAGCCTTCCATAGCCATGTCCCATCTCGTGATGTTAAGTTAATTAGCTAGTAGGCCTACATTTGATTTGTAGTACGAGTTGACGCTGCTTTTGTAAGAGTTACTTGATTCCGTTGTGAAGAGACTGTGACTGGAGTTGCCACACTTGACTGACTGGAGGTCTTGTGTGCCCTGTGGTCGAGAGGGGCTCTGTTAAACACAGGACAAACAAACACCTCAGAGCTTCTCCAGTGTGGAAATCCTAGTGCTATGCTCAGCGACTCCAAACCCTCACCCCCTTCTTTCCGATCCTGTCGTTATGGCAGCGCGACCCTGCGGCTGTGGGATTTGAGCAGGATTCATGTGTGTCAGTATCTCACAGCATGTCTTTTGGGGGTGTGTGGGTGGGTGGAGATTATTTTTTTCTCCTTTTGACTTTGTCCATTGTGCTGTGTGGCTTGTCTCGTTCTCTGTGGTTTCTTTGAGCATAGCGTTTGTGTGTGCTTTCTGTGTCTCCAGGTGTGTGCGTGTCTGCCCCTTCATCTGGGTCTTTCATCTTCATGTGCAGCCTGTTTTATACCTTCCCCTCGTTTCTTTATCTCCACTCCACTCCTCCTTGCTCTCGCCACCCGAATCTCCCTCTCTCTCTTTCCTATTAGCTCTTCACATAATGTCTGTTTTGTTCAGAGTGCCCAGCGACTCTAGCCAGGATTTGCATGTGTGACAGATCCCATATTCTCTCCTCCCCGCCCGGGGCCAACACCCGCCAGAGCATGTAGGAGTCAAGGGCTGCCCTCTCAGACAAAGTGAATGATCTCTCTATCGCTTCTCAATCCTCCCCCAGCAATTGTCGCCCTCTCATTCAGCTGAATAGGGACCCGTGGATCGCAACCCGCAAACACATCGGCCATTTTGTGGCTCGAGTAAGAATCAGTATGCATTGTCAGTGAGTATTGGTTGAAGCATTCACTGTAATATGGCTAACTCTGGCCCTGCTATTGTCTGGTGGTGGATGGATGATGGTGTAGGCTACTTGAAGTTACGCTGCCAACCAGTTGTATGCTGTCCAGAATTCAACTTGATACAACTCAATTATCCAAGCACCTTCCTTTCCTTTGTCTGCGCTGATGTGTGGAGGTGAAAGCAAATTTCCAATAGCTTTTAGGCTAAATCCTTTAATCTTTCCTGCTTTTTAAATTCAGTCAGAAAGCTACTTTAGACTATTGAGATGCATTCTCTTACTTTCATTCTCTGGTTTGGATGGCTGAACTGGCTGGCTGTGTGCTGGATGACTGAACTTGTGGGTGATGTAAATTCCCCTAGTCCAGTGTGTATGCTTTCTCTGAGTGGAGGGGCTCTAAGCTTACTCCCCCAGCCAAAGACAAATAACTTAACTGGAAAATCACCCCATTCCCCTAGTGGATTCAGGGTATTGAATAATATCCCTCTGTGTCCACTTGTGCATGTGTGTTTGTGTGTCTCCTATTATGTCACTTATTTCTTGGGGGAAATATCTCTTCACTTTGACTAGTATTGGATCACTCTGCACTGTCAACAGCTATAACAAAGGCACTTCTCTCTTGCTCTGTCCTCACTCTTTTCTCTCTCTCCCTTCTGCTCCCTTCTGCCAGTTTAATAGCCAAGAGCACTGCTAAATATTGTTTGAATTCGACTAGTACCTGAATGCGAAAATACCACATCAATTCCACATGAGATGTCAGCCAGTACAGTTTGTGCAAGCCTCTTGAGTCTGAGCATTGTGTTAGTCTTCCACATGTAGTTATATTCCCCTCGACCATACATGTGTAACGCAGCCTTTCTTTTGTTATCATAAAAACCAGTGCTGCAAGAGATTGGGACCTTTGATGCCTTGGGGGAAATCATGACATCATAGAGGATGTGCAACTTTCTTGCAGTTGAGCAGGTTCGGGTGTCGCTTACTTGAAATCCCTTGACTCGCTCCAGTCTACTGGGCTGCTCCTCCGCTTCTCATCTGTCATCTCTGGTGTTTTGGCTATAGCTCAGTCGTATCTGTATCACACACCACAATAACGTACGGGGCTTGTGTGTTGCATGCACAAAGGAGCCTAGCGTTGCCCATAAGTTAACTTTTAGAAAACTGAGGTAAGGCCCTTTATGTCTCCTCTTGTGCGGAACATTTGGCGACTTTCCATGCGCTGTAACACCGTACCCAAACCGGCCGCGCGCCATCGTGCACAAATTGATTTTGTCCCCCCACACCAAACACGATTAAGATACGCAGGTTAAAATATCAAAACAAACTCTGAACCAATTTATATTAATTTGCGGACAGGTCGAAAAGCATTTAACATTTATGGAAATTTAGCTAGCTAGCTAGCTTGCAGTTGCTAGCTAAATTGTCCTATTTAGCAAGCTTGCTGTTGCTAGCTAATTTGTCCTGGGATATAAACGTTGAGTTATTTTACCTGAAATGCACAAGGTCCTCTACTCCGACAATTAATCCACACATAAAACGGTCAACCGAATCGTTTCTAGTCTTCTTTGGACTTCATATGGCGATTGGCAACTAACTTTCATAAAATGTGTATTACCACCACCGACCTCCATTCGTCTTTGTCACCCACGTGGGTATAAGCAATGAGGAGATGGCACGTGGGTATCTGGTTCTATAAACCAATGAGGAGATGGGAGAGGCAGGACTTGCAGCGCGATCTGCATCAGAAATAGAACTGACTTCTGTTTTAGCCCTTGGCAACGCAGACTCTCGTTGGCGCCCGCGAGCAGTGTGGGTGCAATAATTGCATGTCTAAATTTATTTTGCAACGCGCGATCGCGCATGCGACGTGAGCGGTGTAGTCAGCATGTAAGGGGTCAAGGTGCGCCTTCGAATGTTTTTTTTTTTTTTTTTTTTTTTTTTTTAAATGACATGAACACAAAAATGGAGGGAGGAGAAAGAGTAAAATAACAAAGGATGTCCAGGAACGGGGCCAGAATGTTGAAAAAGGATTCTGACAGATCTGAGTTTTTATTTTCTTTATGATGTTTTTCATGGCTCAGCCTTGGCAGAATCTCTCCCTCTCTTCTCCCAGGGGAGGAGTCAATCAATCAAATGTATTTATAAAGCCCTTTTTACATCAGCAGATGTCTCAAAGTGCTATACAGAAACCCAGCCTAAAACCCCAAACAGCAAGAAATGCAGGAGTCTGTGGTATGTGTCCTCATCCTGACTTCACCATGTGTTACTGTGCCCCATATTCATATGAAGCTAATGTCTTAATTAAAAATCCCAAACTCCTATGTTGTCTGCCATGCAGTCTGAGAATATAAACTTTAATCGAAAATGAGACTGTGTTATTCAGTTAGCGGGTTATGCAAAGGTTGGATGTAATGCTGACTGTTGACACTATGAATCACGTACTGATGTTTTCCCTTTTGCAGGATACACCAGAGTGCATCAGTTGGGAGATGGGAGAAGGGCTTAGGCTTGAGCCCGTCGCTGCCCCACCCGTCTCACTGTGAGGCCATTGTCTCCCACTCATGGTAAGTCCCCACAGCCTACATCCCAGAAACAATTTTTTTCATGTGATGTGTGCGTGTCATGTGCTATTGTTTATATGTCATGGTATACCACAGAAAAAGTCCGGGGACAGTCGCTACAAACAATGCCAGTTTTGTCTGAGCACAGGGACAGTGTTCATGACTGTGAGAAACTGAATATCTGGTTGAAGTTGGTCCATTGTGAGTAGCCTAACTGTCCATCAAACTGTCAACTCTACAAAACCACATTTGACATTTTTCATAGGGAAGCAACAGCAGGGTATGGCCCCATTTATACGGTCTGGATGAAACTGTTCAACTTCTATAAATGTACATCCTCTCTCAGGTCCAAACTTCTCTTTCTCTACACTGTTCCAACTACGACCAAGAAATGGCAGAAGTTCCCCAGATAGAACTGTTGGCAGAGGTAAGGTAGGCAATGGTAGAAGTTCCCCAGATAGAACTGTTGGCAGAGGTAAGGTAGGCAATGGTAGAAGTTCCCCAGATAGAACTGTTGGCAGAGGTAAGGTAGGCAATGGTAGAAGTTCCCCGGATAGAACTGTTGGCAGAGGTAAGGTAGGAAATGGTAGAAGTTCCCCAGATAGAACTGTTGGCAGAGGTAAGGTAGGCAATGGTAGTTCCACATGTGTTGCAGTTTTATATTCCTCGTGAAAAAGAATGTACTATTTTTTGCATTTAATCCTAAAAACACTTTTCAATTCATAAAAAGTTACATTCTCTACAGAAACTTCAATGTCAATTGGAAAATTGAAGATACAAATTGGATTTGCTAAACATCTGATGCTGGAGCTGTCAAAGATGATGGGTCAGTTGTATATCCAGCCATATACTTAGCATGTGTACATTTGTGAGAGATGAGCTATGTCATTTACATGTACCTGTTATTTCAAAACAGCAGCAAGGCAGGTACTTAACAAAGCTCTCCTTTCAATGTTGCTATAGCCACAAGCTAGAATTCATTGTCCTGATTGGTGACATTGTTTTGGGAACAACAAAATCCAGTCATGTTGCTAATTGATGGGTAGGAAGCAACAAGTGACTGATCAAAACATCTCCACATCTCGCTGCTCACGGATATCAAACGACTCCAATAACGCACAAAACTGCATGGAGCAACATCCAGAAAGACTAACTTCCACCAAGAATTTGCCACACATCCCGTACTCGTTTAATGCAATAAAGCGACACGTGAGACCCAAACAAAGCCAGCCCTGTGTTGAGCTCAGTAGCCATCTCCCTAGCCTCTCTTTAGAGAACAGTCTTGTTTTCTTCTCACAGAGCTGAGGCGAGCATCACCGTGTCCGCTCAAGGCTCATCTAATTATCCAGTGGCCGCCCAGCCGTGAAATTGGCGTTTGGCTGTGAAATTGAGCCAGTGTGGCTGGAGGAGACCTTGGCGTTTTGAGAGACCGTCGCAAGGTCCCTTTTCTTTAGAACGGACAAGGGCTGGGCGAGGAGGAGGAGACAACGAATGGCGTATCCAGCCCGGCCAATTCAAGGCGGCCATAATGAGCATAACAACAGCGAGGGCAGGCGCACCACAGTGGATTAGCAGAGGATTATTACCTTTGATCTGTTATGAAGAGGGAGGAGCTAGGCGAAGGGCAATTAAAGAGAGGCAGCCAACTGACTAATTTCTTTTGTGGCTGTTGTTAAGGGGAGTAAGAGATACTGTGCTGTTCGCATAAGACGTGATGGTTGAATGGGGTAGTGTGAAAGAAACCGACAGGGACTGGATTTTCATGGTGGTGGTGCATTTGTAGATGGAGATCCATAAAACAAAGACTGTTTTGAATGGTTTCTGGGGTATTTCTATCTTAAATTAATATGTATTAATGTAACAATTCTGATTTCTAGAGGCAGTTCTGTAGTAGGCCTATGCTTTATATAATCATACCGGCTAATGGAGAGAATAATTGGGAAAGTCTTTCACTGTGTATTTTCAGTGACTTGTTTTATTGACATGTCAAATGAACGGACAGGCTGGTGCCTAGCTAATTGTTTGACCATTTCTTTGGGATTCCATGAGATTAGGATGTAAACCTCTCTCATGATTTGCTTGTGGTTTGATCTGTTTGTTACTCAAGAGGACATGATGGGGCATGGAGGGATGAAAACATTACTGATGTTTTATGAGAAGGTTTAGAGACTGACCTAATGCCTTTTTAAATGGGTTAATAATGACTTCTCAAACAACCTTTACAATCAGGTAAGTGTGATAGATCCCTAGGGTCCACTTCCATGGATAAAATCGCTCCATAAGATTTTGTAACCCATGCTCAAGTGGTCCAACTCAGCGCCACTGCTATATACCTTTCCTTGATGAGATAGCTTCTGCATTACTTATACTATTAACCTAGTAAATGCTTTTGCTAATGTTCATGAAAAGTATCAGAAGGACTATTAATCTGCTCGGCATTTAGCATTAGCCTAAAGCCTTTAAAACATTCTGGCACATTAAAATAGTTCAAATCGGCCGTCGAGAACCACTGCGGTGTCTCACTTTCGAGCACCGCTGTGTTTAAGGTGTTAGCTCGCCACCTGTGATCAAGTGACTAAGCTATTGTGTGTTATTTTAAGCACAGGCATCTGTTTCTCAAATGTCTGCTGTTTTTAATTGTCTTGAAGCAAGTCAGTTTGCTTTTATGCACATTAATTCATTTAGACTTAACAATTCTGCCCTTCGCTGTTGTCATGAGCAGTTCAATTTAAAATGTTTTCAAACCAAATAATCTTCACCTATGACCTGCGTATCTTGTAGGTAAAGTAAATTTTCCCGCCCCTGTATGATTTGCAAAACAAGCCGCCCTTGACACATACTGTATTCCCCCAGCATGATTGTGCTGTCATGTACATTCACTACAACTAACAATTTATTTAGCTCCGATAGCCAATTAGACTGTCTGCATGAGGCCTGGTCTGTTTGCTGAGACCCACTCAGGCGTTGGAGTGCTTATTAGTTATCTGTCTTCTTGTGGGTCTGGGTGGACAGCAAACCAGTTTGGATTGACAGAGCGCCTCAGCCCTCGTTGTCCAACCGTTTACGTCGTGTCATTGGATACTCATGTCATTGGATGCTCACACTGCCACTCAAGATTAGACAATCCTTCCAGGTCCAGCATTAGTGAGATGTCACTCATTGGGCCGGCAGCAACATGAGCAATTATCATGTTGTTCTTTTAGTTGCAAATCGGAGCAGCCCAAGCCGCGGTTAAACTCCCTGCCTCTCGCTTCATACAGCAGGCACATTACAACTCTCGTTCCCTACATCTGCCCGCAGGGATAGGAGCTCACGGCGGACATTTTGTCAGACAATTCGTGCCATCATGGCCGTTGACATAGTCACAGCCCTCCCTCTCTTTCGCACACATCTTTCTCTGTATTTTCTCTCACCTCCTTCCATCTCTCACTCTACTTCTCATGATGTAACTCGCTAGTTCTCGGTCTCTGTTCTCTCATTCCTTTTTTATTTATTTTAATATCCTCCCTTTCTCTCTCTTTCTCTTCACGAAACTTAACTGCACAGACACAAGTAAGGTGAGGAGGTGGAGGGGAAGTCCAGAGAGGGAGAACGAACATAAGATTGGCCTTACAGAGTGCCCTGTTTCCCATGGTCAGGAGGACTGCGTGTCTGAGTACAGCAATAACCGTAAACAGGCTTTGTTCGTCCTCTCGTGTATTTTTTGTCCTTTTTTGTATATATTTCAATTTTATTTTCAATCTCTTTTCCATTTTAAATCAATTATACCTTCTGGTAACCTGTCTATTTTTAAAATTTTTTTTTAGACCTTATAGCCAGAACCACCTAGCCATCAGCAGCTAACCAGCTAATTAGCCACAAGCTATTTAGTCATTGCTAGCTGCCTTTACCTTCTGCACAGATACCAGCCCTTTTTTTTTGCCTTGATAATACCTGCCAGCCTACCAGTATCGGACTGTTTCTCCACTACAACGCCTGATTCCTGCCGTAAACCCTGGACCATTACTCTTGGTCTTCACAGCTAGCTAGCTGCCACCAAGTGACCCAGTACCGAAGCTAGCCTTGAGCCAGGCCAGGCCCACCTCCCGGCCTACTCAGTTGTTCACCCGGACTCCACCCAAACACGGTTAGAATCCACTACTCCACCGGATCCTTTCCGTAAGCTCTGGACCTCACCGCTGCTACCGAGTGGCTATAGTGGCTAACGCCCCTGCCCCGACACTAGCACCAGTTAGCCGTGAGCCAGGCGCATCTCCCGGCTAGCAAACTAAATTACTACAATACCTCTTTGGCCATCTGGCTTGGATCCTTTGTCGACAAGGCGCCCCGCCGCACCACCACGACTGGTCTGCCGACGAATTACTCCATCCGCTGTGCCTTCAACCGGCCTCTGTCGGACGTCGGAGCAGATGCTTCTACTAGCCCCGGCCTGCTAACTTTAAACGCTGTGTTGCCCGCGTGCTAGCGTAGTAGCGACTACTCCGCGGCTCTCCTGTTTCATCTATTGCTGTCCCCTGGACCCTATGATCACTTGGCTACATAGCTGATGCCTGCTGGACTGTCCATTAATCATTACTCCATTCTGTTTATTTTTGTTTATCTGTCGGCCCCAGCCGCGAACTCAGGCTCTGTGTGTAGTTAACTGACCCTCTCTGCCCATTCGTTGCCATTTTACCTGTTGTTGTTGTTGTCTTAGCTAGCTCTCCCAATCAACACCTGTGATTGCTTTATGCCTCGCTTTGTCTCTCAGATGTCAATATGCCTTGTATACTGTTTAGGTTAGTTATCATTGTTTTAGTTTACAATGGAGCCCCTAGTTCCACTCATCATACCTCCTTAGTCCCACCTCCCACACATGCGGTGACCTCACTCATTATAACCAGCATGTCCAGAGTTGCAACCTCTCTTATCATCACTCAGTGCCTGGGCTTACCTCCGCTGTACCCGCACCCCACCATACCCCTGTCTGCACATTATGCCCTGAATCTATTCTACCACGCCCAGAAATCTGCTCCTTTTATTCTTTGTCCCCAACGCTCTAGACGACCAGTTTTGATAGCCTTTAGCCGTACCCTCATCCTACTCCTCCTCTGTTCCTCGGGTGATGTGGAGGTAAACCCAGGCCCTGCGTGTCCCCAGGCACCCTCATTTGTTGACTTCTGTGATCGAAAAAGCCTTGGTTTCATGCATGTTAACATCAGAAGCCTCCTCCCTAAGTTTGTTTTACTCACTGCTTTAGCACACTCCGCCAACCTTGATGTCCATGCCGTGTCTGAATCCTGGCTTAGGAAGGCCACCAAAAATCCGGAGATTTCCATACCCAACTACAACATTTTCCGTCAAGATAGAACGACCAAAGGGGGAGGAGTTGCAATCTACTGCAGAGAGAGCCTGCAAAGTTCTGTCCTACTTTCCAGGTCTATGCCCAAACAGTTAGAACTTCAATTTTTATTAATAATTAATCTCTCCAGAAATAAGTCTCTCACTGTTGCCGCCTGTTATCGACCCCCACTCCCCCTCTGCTCCCAGCTGTGCCCTGGACACCTTATGTGAATTGATCGCACCCCATCTATCTTCAGAGTTCGTTCTGTTTGGTGACCTAAACTGCGATATGCTTAACTTCTTATGGCTGCATCCCGCTACCGGGATCGATATGACAACAGCCAGTGAAAGTGCAGGGCGCCAAATTCAAACAACAGAAATCTCATAATTAAAATTCCTCAAACATACATGTGTCTTATATCATTTTAAAGGTAATCTTGTTGTTAATCCCACCAAAGTGTCTGATTTCAAATATGCTTTTCAGCGAAAGCACTACAAACTATTATGTTAGGTCACCACCAAACCACAATAAGCACAGCCATTTTTTCAGCGAAAGATAGCTTTCACAAAAAGCAGAAATAGATAAAATTAATCACTAACCTTTGATTATCTTCATCAAATGACACTCATAGGACTTCATGTTACACAATACATGCATGTTTTGTTTGATGAAGTTCATATTTATAACAAAAAATCTGAGTTTACATTGGCGCGTTACATTCACTAGTTCCAAAAACATCAAGTGATTTTGCATAGCCACATCGTTTCAACAGAAATAGTCATCATAAATGTAGATGATAATACAAGTTATACACATGGAATTATAGATATACCTCTCCTTTAATGCAACCGCTGTGTCAGATTTCAAAAAAACTTTACGGAAAAAGCAAATCATGCAATAATCTGAGACGGAGCTCAGAACAATAGCCAAATTAGCCGCCATGTTGGGGTCAACAGAAACCAGAAAATACATGATAAATGTTTCCTTACCTTTGATGAACTTCATCAGAATGCAGTCCTAGGAATCCCAGGTCCACAATAAATGCTTGATTTGTTCGATAATGTCCGTTATTTATGTCCAATTAGCTACTTTGGTTAGCGCCTTTGGTAAACAATTCCAAAGTCACAAAGCGCGTCCACTATAACATGACGAAATGTCCAAAAGTTCCGTAACAGTCAGTAGAAACATGTCAAACGATGTACTGAATCAATCTTTAGAATGTTGTTAACATACATCTTGAATAACGTTCCAACTGGAGAATTAGATTGACTTCAGATGAGCGGTGGAACGGAGGTCCTCCTCATGTGACGGCGCATGGTGAAAGCATGGTCAGCTCGTGGCAGTGATTACTCATTCCTGTCTCCTTCGGCCTCCCTTCACATTAGAGTCATCAGACAAAGTTCTATTGACTGTTGACAATCTAGTGGAAGCCGTAGGAAGTGAAAACTCATCAATATCTCGCTGTAATTTCAATGAGAGCTTGGTTGAAAATCTGCCACCTCAGAAAAAATTCAAACAGGAAGTGGAACTTCTCAGGTTTTTGCCTGCCATATGAGTTCTGTTATACACAGGCATAATTCAAACAGTTTTAGAAACTTCAGAGTGTTTTCTATCCAATACGAATAATAATATGCATATATTAGCAACTGGGACTGAGGAGCAGGCAGTTTACTATGGGCACCTCTGTGCACCTTTCATCCAAGCTACTCAATACTGCCCCTGCAGCCATAAGAAGTTAACACCCCGGCAGTCCTACAATCTAAGCTCGATGCCCTCAATCTCACACACATCATCACGGAACCCACCAGGTACAACCCTAAATCCGTAAACATGGGCACCCTCATAGACATTATCCTGACCAACTTGCCCTCCAAATACACCTCTGCTGTTTTCAATCAGGATCTCAGCGATCACTGCCTCATTGCCTGTATCCGCTATGGGTCCGCGGTCAAACGACCACCCCTCATCACTGTCAAACGCTCCCTAAAACACTTCTGCGAGCAGGCCTTTCTAATCGACCTGGCCCGGGTATCCTGGAAGGATATTGACCTCATCCTGTCAGCTGAGGATGCCTGGTCGTTCTTTAAAAGTAATTTCCTCACCATCTTAGATAGTTCTGCATTTTTTGAAAGGGGATGCCTAAGAACAGATATAGCCCTTGGTTCACTCCAGACCTGACTGCCCTTGACCAGCACAAATACATCCTGTGGCGGACTGCACTAGCATCGAATAGTCCCCGCGATATGCAACTGTTCAGGGAAGTCAGGAACCAATACACGCAGTCAGTCAGGAAAGCAAAGGTTAGCTTTTTCAAGCAGAAATTTGCATCCTGCAGCTCTAACTCCAAAAAGTCTTGGGACACTAAAGTCCATGGAGAACAAGAGCACCTCCTCCCAGCTGCCCACTGCACTGAGGCTAGGTAACACGGTCACCACCAATAAATCCATGATAATCAAAAATTTCAATAAGCATTTCTCTACGGCTGGCCATGCCTTCCTCCTGGCTACTCCAACCCCGGCCAACTGCTCCGCCCCCCCCCCCCCCCGCGCAGCTGCTCGCCCGAGCCTCCCCAGCTTCTCCTTCACCCAAATCCAGATAGCAGATGTTCTGAAAGAGCTGTAAAACCTGGACCTGTACAAATCAGCTGGGCTAGACAATCTGGACCATCTCTTTCTAAAACTATACCCGCCGCCATTGTTGCAACCCCTATTACCAGCCTGTTCAACCTCTCGTATTGTCCAAGATCCCTAAAGATTGGAAAGTTGCCGCTGTCATCCCCCTCTTCAAAGGGGGTGACACTCTAGACCCAAACTGCTATGGACCTATATCTATCCTGCCATGCCTCTCTAAAGTCTTCGAAAACCAAGTTAATAAACAGATCACTGACCATTTAGAATCCCACCGTACCTTCTCCGCTGTGCAATCTGGTTTCCGAGCCGGTCACGGGTGCACCTCAGCCACGCTCAAGGTACTAAACGATATCATAACCACCTTCGATAAGAGACATTACTGTGCAGCCGTCTTCATCGACCTGGCCAAGGCTTTCGACTCTGTCAATCACCGTATTCTTATCGGCAGACTCAATAGCCTTGGTTTCTCTAATGACTGCCTCGCCTGGTTCACCAACTACTTTGCAGACAGAGTTCAGTGTGTTAAATCACACAGTTCTGACCTAGAATATGTGGACAACTATAAATACCTAGGTGTCTGGCTAGACTGTAAACTCTCCTTCCAGACTCATATTAAACATCTCCAATCCAAAATCAAATCTAGAATCGGCTTTCTATTTCGCAAAACAAAGCCTCCTTCACTTACGCCGCCAAACTTACCCTAGTAAAACTGTCTATCCTACCGATCCTCGACTTCGGCAATGTCATCTACAAAATAGCTTCCAATACTCTACTCCGCAAACTGGATGCAGTCCATCACAGTCCCATCCGTTTTGTTACCAAATCACCTTATACCACCCACCACTGCGACCTGTATGCTCTAGTCGGCTGGCCCTCGCTACATATTCGTCGCCAGACCCACTGGCTCCAGGTCATCTATAAGTCTTTGCTAGGTAAAGCTCCACCTTATCTCAGCTCACTGGTCACGATAATAACACCCACCCACCCGTAGCACACGTTCCAGCAGGTATATCTCACTGATCATCCCCAAAGCCAACACCTCATTTGGCCGCCTTTCCTTCCAGTTCTCTGCTGCCAGTGACGGGAACAAATTGCAAAAATCGCTGAAGCTGGAGACTTATATTTCCATCACCAACTTTAAACATCAGCTATCTGAGCAGCTAACCGATCGCTGCAGCTGTACATAGTCCATCTGTAAATAGCCCACCCAATCTACCTACCTCATCCCCATACTGTTTTTATTTACTTTTCTGCTATTTTGCACACCAGTATCTCTACTTGCACATCATCATCTGCTCATTTATCACTCCAGTGTTAATCTGCTAAATTGTAATTCTTCGCTACTATGGCCTATTTATTGCCTACCTCCTCATGCCTTTTGCACACACTGCATATAGACCTTATTTTTTTCTACTGTGTTATTGGCTTGTTTATTGTTTATTCCATGTGTAACTCTGTGCTGTTGTTTCTGTCGCACTGCTTTGCTTTATCTTGGCCAGGTCGCAGTTGTAAATGAGAACTTGTTCTCAACTAGCCTACCTGGATAAATAAAGGTGATATAACTCAAAATAAACAGAGCCGCGGCACGAAGCAGATTAGTTTTTTCGAGGCGGTCGGGTACACAAGCGTTCGTTCGGCGGGGTTCTCACCTGATGCAGACTGCAGCAGATCTGTCAGTGGCGTTGTTATTTCACGTCGTTGACGTGACTGTTTAGTTGATGGGTTAGACATATGTACTATCAAGAGGTTTATGCACTCAGGTGTGTAGTAGTAGACTCCCACGAAATATACACACCGTAGAGGAAGCCCCCCCACACCAGCACATTTACAAATGGATGCCATTTCCCCCCTCCTGTTTGATCGCTTGAGTGATGAAGCCAATGTAATCCCACTACCGCTCTTTTCAAACCCCCTCATCACCCTCCATACCCACAGCCCTTATGCATCTATAGGCCAATCAACACCCCCTAGGGGAGGCATAGCGATCCCCTGAATTCCCTCATCTCATGATACATCTTTCCCTTCAGTTCAGTGCTCACAAAGAATGTACTTTCTCTACATCAAAGTTGTCCAAGATCAGTCACTATTCTAGGTCTCTTCTACTGCTCCTTTCTCCAACTGCCCCTCCCCATCTCTCTTTCTGTTTTTCATCTTACCTCATCTTGTCCTCGTGCATCATTCTGACCGGCTGTGTAAGCTGAAACCTTGGCTTCTGGTCCTCCCACACTGCCTGTAAACTCCAGAACACAACTGTACTGAGAGATGGTCTACCAGGCTGCAGAGAAGAACAGATTGTTTTCTGAGAACCTGGGCATTCTGTTACGGATTAAACGGGTCTGATGTTGATGATAATGTGGATGATGTTGGTTACATTTGTTATTGATGATGATGGGGATTGAATATACTCTCTGATCTCTACCAGTGTATGGGTACAGAAATATCAGATTTGACAACCCATTGAGCCCCTAAAGCCTCCTCCACCTGAAAACATCATTTCCAGCAGCGAAGAGGAATAATCGAAATCTATGAATAATTTAAACGAAAAATAGAACCCTATCTGTCAGATATTTTTTGTATTTCCTTCTAATGCCCTCGTGTTGCAGCGGATTGAATCAGCCAGTGGCTTGTGTTAATAGTCAAGTCTTACTGACAGACCTGACATGCATTCCTACAGCCCATCTAGTACTCCTCAAAGACCTCTCAATGGAGTGTCCTCTGTGACTCCCACTAACTTGATCTGCTGGTCGGTCACCTGTGCCACTACTACTGTTTCAGTGCCACTACTTAACCCCTGTAACCAGTGCTTCATTTGTAAATCGGGAGGTTCCGGAACACATAGTGAGCGAGTGAGGGTGGGGGGGGTTGATTATCCGGGGGGCTCTGAGGTACCGTAGCAGCGCAGCAGACAAACAGCCAAGTAGCCTGCTGTCTACGGTGGTGAAATGTACAGCACTCTCCAAGGTGCTGATTAATTCAAAGCATTTTAGACATCACTGCAGTATGCCCACATACTTGAGTATAGCTGCTGGGCTTACACAAGTCCGAATTTCTTATAGCCTAATTTTCTAGACATCACTTGACACTGCAGAACACCTGCCATATGCACACATACTCAGCTGTGGGGCTTACAAGAACTGACTTTCATATCATTTTCAAGACATCAATATAGCAGTAGAACAAATATCAGAATATAACTTCAAATAAAATAAATCACTATAGGCTTCCTGCCTATGTGATAATATGAAGCACATATTCAGATTACCTTCACAGTACAGGATTTTTTCCCCCCTACCTTAGTTTTCAAAACCTCCCACAATGACTCTCCCAATGTCAAGTTCATTTATCTCCTGAGGGTCATTTTTTGGCGCAAAGCCATGAGTGGGCCAGTGGCTGTGACGTTTAGCCTCCTTCTAAGGCTGTTCTGAAGTCTCTGGCTGTAGTGTTAACTATAATCTGGGTGTCTCTTTAGCCTCGTCTACAAGGCTTGCTGCCACCAAATGCACCTTGGTTCGGGCATGTCCAAAAAACTTTTCTGTGGGCTCTTTGTTTTTTAGTTTTATTTACTGTACATTCCACCCACTATTTTGTTAGTTTAATCCCTCAACTCATTTCTAGACACAAGCTCAGTACCTTTTTGCATGTTGTCCAGCCCAACTTTTTAATTCTGCATGACAAGCCAGGGGATATACATTTGCTTGTTCTTAAACTGCAAATTGCACCTGCTCTGAGTACTTCGTCGGTGGTTGCACTGAACCCCCCCAGCTCCCCGTCTAGGCCTATTAGCTAGTGGAGGTGCCGGTGGTGATGCTCCTCTTCTCTGGCACTGACTGTACTCTGGCTCGTTCTGGCTTCGATTAACCATCTTTCTCAAGATTTTTGGACTTGAAAAATGTCATCAAACTCGATTGCCTTTTCTTATCCGTTTTTTAGGGAGACGACTAGCCTAGGCTACGTAACGTGATTACGTAGGGACCTCTTCACTAGCTGACCACCACTACCAAGACCTTCTGTGTCAAGATCAGTTAATTACCCAACCAGCCCTCCCCATAACCTCTATGTACAAATAAAAGAGCAGGTCTGGAATCAGTTTGTTAGAAGAGGATGATTACATGGTTTTTACATGGTCTTTCTGGGGGTGGGATAAATAATGAAAAGGCAACTTGATTTAGGCTAGACGTGCCGCTAGCGGCACACCTCGACAACATCCTGTGAAATTGCAGAGCGCGAAATTCAAAATACAAAAATCGTGATATTAAACATTCATGAAAAAACAAGTGTCTTACATCGTTTAAAAGCTTAAAATCCAGCCGCTTTGTCAGATTTTCAAAAAGGCTTTACGGCGAAAGCATTATTATCTGAGGACAGCGCCCCGCATACAAAAGCATTAAAAACATTATCCAAACCAGCAGAGGCGTCACGAAAGTCAGAAATGGCGATAAAATAAATCACTTACCTTTGAAGATCTTCCTCTGTTTGCAATCCCAAGGGTCCCAGCCACATAACAAATGGTTGTTTTGATTGATAAAGTCCTTCTGTATATACCAAAAAAGTCAGTTTAGTTGGCGCGCTTGATTCAGTAATCCACCTGTTCCCCTCGTTCAAAATGCATACAAAGGAATCCCAAAAGTTACCAATAAACTTCATCCAAACAGGTCAAAACTTTTCGAATCAATCCTCAGGTACCCTAATATGTAAATAAACTATACAATTTAAGACGTGGCGAATAGTATGTTCATTACCGGAGATAAATAACGACGTGCGCGCCCTCATCCACGCGCGCCACAAGACTACAGTCAAAATGAGAGCAACCTAGAAAAACTACAAATTTCTAGCTCATTTTTCAAAAACCAAGCCTGAAACCCTTTCTAAAGACTGTTGACATCTAGTGGAAGCCATAGGAACTGCAATCTGGGAGGATTTCCTTTGATTTTCCCATAGACAGCCATTTCAATGGGTGGTGCCCTCAAAAAAAGAATTCCGGATGGATTCTCCTCGGGTTTTCGCATGCCACATCAGTTTTGTTAAACTCAGACATTATTTTTAACAGTTTTAGAAACTTCAGAGTTTTCTATCAAATACTACCAATTATATGCATATCCTAGCTTCTGGGCCTGAGTAATAGGCAGTTTACTTTGGGCACCTCAGTCATCCGAACTTCCGAATACTGCCCCCTATGCCTAAGAAGTTAACACGGATTGCTTTCATTAGAATGTCTACATTGCGAACAGTGACACAATTAATAAATCTTGAGGTACTGGATCCGGGAAATAGGTGCCGGGACAAACAAAGTAAAATCCGAGAGGTGCCGGATCCTGTTTCGTCAGGATCCGCCTGAAATTAAGCACTGCCTCTAACCCTTTATCTTGGTCAGGGTTGTCTCCCTATTGGTCCTCTCTGTGACCACAGGGAGTTTGTGGTTGTTGTCATGCTCGTATAGATCTACTCGTAGGTGGAGAAGGAACACATTTTACCAGGTAGAAAGGCATTGACTTCACATCAAAGGACATACGATGGCAGCTAGAGGATCCTGGGAAGCTCTTGCTAGATACAGAACTTTTGTTTAGTTCCGCATCACAGTGGTAAAAGTAATCTGTTTGTACTCAAATAATGTTTAGGCTAGCTATGAATCCAAACAGTCCTTGTATCTGTGTGGTTTTTGGCTCACTGTGTCTATTCCTGCCAAGGACACTTCATTTTTGGATCAACACATGGTTTGCATTAGGAGGTCCAGAAGTGCCAGTGTCAAGCAAGGTTGTTTATCACCAAATGAAGATAGCAACTAGGCTACCTGACAGCCAAGCTATGTCCAGATGGAGACACACCAATTCTGTACAATCAGTTATTCCAAAATCTAGGCTCCTTCTCCTTTTTCAGATTGGAAAATAAGTCATTCGTGAAGGCTTCTGGTTGGTATTAGCATGTTGTAAGTTTTAACATTAAAAGTAAGTAGTCCCCCTCAGTGTTGTCTTTAACACTTCTGAGTAGGGTACTTTGTAAACAATGTAGCATGTATTTAGCACTTAGAAGCTCATTAGTGAGAAGTTAATTTTGGAAATTGTGCCAATTTCTCCCTGTTAATTTTTTTTGTCCACTGGGTAAGCATTTAGTAGCATAGTATTTCTTATTTCCTTACCCCAAGTAGATTCTGGATCTTATGGTTAAGGCTAATTAATTGATGGCTAATTAGCTTTGTGTTAGCCTCTGAGAATTGACCCTCACTACAACAATGTGTTACCAGGAACCCCCAGACTCATGAGTGATCGACCAAAAAGCAAGGCCCTTTCTGTACCCCGCTGCCTCTTTTCGACGAGCTTAATGTTTTAGTGCTGCTTAACTTTAATTAGAGGTGCTGGCTGGCCTCATCTGGTTCCACTCAGTCACTGCTCTGTCGCACAGCCAGACAGAGCCAGGTCTCTAATAGCAATACGGGAACAGCAGTGAAAGGATGCGATGCGTTTTACGTGCAAACATATTATTATCCCCCTGCCTCGTGTTTTGAATGTGTTTGTGGTTAGCCTATTGTTTGTTATCCACACAAACCCGCACCCATGTTTGGCCTGTAGAAGAAAGAGTCAAATTCTCAGTCAATAAGCCCTTAAAACTATGGTATGTGGGGGTGTGTTAATCTGTTTTGGACGGTTGCTCCCTCACCTCTGAACCATGGTTACCTTGTCTGACTGCAAATGTAATTAGAAGCAAGTTAAATGCAGTTTCCTAAGCAGAAAAGCCAATTCTGTTTCAGAGAAACACAAGCGAGGGAAAGCTGGGGTTATAGTTTTAGCAGTAGATGGTTTGCCTGTGGACAGACGTTTTTCTCTTTCCATTTCCTGAGCTCCTCAAACTGTGCTTAGTGTGTTTGCAGGGCTACTGCACAGAGAACGGAATGGGGGATTGCTTTTGGAAACCAATTTCACCCCTGCTCCGCTGACAGGAACCCCCCATAGTTTTCAGAGATCCTTGAATAACGGCTTCACTTGCTGCCCCACTCTTTTCATCATGTCAGTGGCCTACTTGTTGCTCCACACAGACGTCTTGTAAACATGGTTGTCACTCGCATGAGCGGCAGTGTTCAAAGCAGACCCCTCACTAATTTCTGTATGAATGCCTTGGTTTTTCACCCCAGGCGCAAGGATGTGGGAAGTCAATAGAGTTTGCAGAGAGAGGGCTCATTAGACTGTACAGAGTTTACGACAGAGGCCCCCAGACTTTAATGCTGCAGTTTGTTTGGGCTACAATTACACCTTGCACACAACGAAGGCTCCCCACCATCAACCTGCCCCTCTCAGAAAGAAAGGAACCTATTTTCTTTTGACTTCAAACCATTCTTGTTGGTAGGCCACAACCATAGTAAGTGCAGCGAAGACGGTCCTTATCCCATACTGTCATTTGTAGAGGTCGACCGATTTAATCGGAATGGCCGATTTTTTAAATTAGGGCCGATTTCAAGTTTTCATAACAATCGGAAATCGGTATTTTTGGACACCGATTTGGTCGATTTAAAAAAATATATATATATAAAAAAATAAAAAATAAATGTGTATATATATTTTTTTACACCTTTATTTAACTAGGCAAGTCAGTTAAGAACACATTCTTATTTTCAATGCCGGCCTAGGAACGGTGGGTTAACTGCCTTGTTCAGGGGCAGACAGACAGATTTTTACCTTGTCAGCTCGGGGATTCAATCTTGCAACCTTACGGTTAACTAGTCCAACGCTCTAACCACCTGATTACATTGCACTCCACGAGGAGCCTGCCTGTTAAGTGAATGCAGTAAGAAGCCAAGGTAAGTTGCTACCTAGCATTAAACTTCTCTTATAAAAAACCAATCAATCATAATCACTAGTTAACCTCTCTAGGGGATGTGGGACGGTAGCGTCTCACCTTGTCAACAGCCAATGAAACTGCAGGGCGCCAAATTCAAAACAGAAATTCCATCATTAAAATTCCTCAAACATACATGTATTTTATACCATTTTAAAGATACACTTGTTGTAAATCCAGCCACAGTGTCCGATTTCAAAAAGGCTTTACGACGAAAGCAAACCAAACGATTATGTTAGGTCAGCGCCAAGTCACAGAAAAACACAGCCATTTTTTCAGCCAAAGAGAGGAGTCACAAAAAGCAGAAATATAGATAAAATGAATGATCTTCATCAGATGACACTCATAGGACTTCATGTTACACAATACATGTATGTTTTGTTCGGTAAAGTTCATATTTATATCCAAAAATCTGAGTTTACATTGGCACGTTATGTTTAGTAGTTCCAAAACATCCGATGTTCTTGCAGAGAGAGCCACATACATTTTCAGAAATAGTCGCAAATGTTGCTGAAAATACAAGTGTTATACATGGAATTTTAGATCCACTTCTCCTTCTCTGACCGCTGTGTCAGATTTAAAAAAATGGTTTGCATGGTTTGCTTTACTGAAAAAGCAAACCATGCAATAATCTGAGTATGGCGCTCAGACGACAAATCAACCCAAAGAGATATCCGCCATGTTGGAGTCAATAGAAGTCAGAAATAGCATTATAAATATTCACTTACCTTTGATCTTCATCAGAATGCACTCCCAGGAATCCCAGTTCCACAATAAATGTTTGTTTTGTTCGATAATGTCCATCATTTATGTCCAAATTCCCCCTTGTTCGCGCGTTCAGTATACAATCTAAACTCGCAGCGGAAAGTACGGACGAGAAGTCCAAAAGGTTATATTACAGTCCGTAGAAACATGTCAAACGAAGTATAGAATCAATCTTTAGGATCTTTTTAACATAAATCTTCAATAATGTTCCAACCGGAGAATTCCTTTGTCTTCAGAAATGCAATGGAACTCAAGCTAACTCTCACATGAACGCGCATGGTCAGCTCGTGGCACTCTGGGAGAGACCTTACTCAATCCCCTCTCATTCGCCCCCACTTCACAGTAGAAGCATCAAACAAGGTTCTAAAGACTGTTGACATCTAGTGGAAGCCTTAGGAAGTGCAACATGACATAATTTCCACTATCTTGGATAAGCAAAGAGTTGAAAACCTACAAACCTAAGATTTTCTCAGATTTTTGCCTGCCATATGAGTTCTGTTATACTCACAGACATCATTCAAACAGTTTTAGAAACGTCAGAGTGTTTTCTATCCAAATATACTAATAATATGCATATCCTAGGATCTGGGCCTGAGTAGCAGGCAGTTTACTCTGGGCACGCTTTTCATCCCAGATGAGAAAATACTGCCCCCTACCCAAGAGAGGTTAACTACACATGGTTGATGATATTACTAGTTTATCTAGCGTGTCCTGCGTTGCATATAATCGATGCGGTGGCATTCGCGAAAAAGGACTGTCCAACGTGTACCTAACCATAAACATCAATGCCTTTCTTAAAATCAATAGACAAGTATATGTTTTTAAACCTGCATATTTAGTTAATATTGCCTGCTAACATGAATTTCTTTTAACTAGGAAAAATGGTGTCACTTCTCTTGCAACAGAGTCAGGGTATATGCAGCAGTTTGGGCTGCCTAGCTCATTGCAAACTGTGTGAAGACTATTTCTTCCTAACAAAGACAGCCAACTTCGTCAAACGGGGGATGATTTAACAAAGCGCATTTGCGAAAAAAGCACAACCGTTGCACGATTGTACCTAACCATAAACATCAATGCCTTTCTTAAAATCAATACACAGAAGTATATATTTTTAAACCTGCATATTTAGCTAAAAGAAATCCAGGTTAGCAGGCAATATTAACCAGGTGAAATTGTGTCACTTCTCTTGCGTTCATTGCACGCAGAGTCAGGGTATATGCAACAGTTTGGGCCGCCTGGCTCGTTGCAAACTAATTTGCCAGAATTTTACGTAATTATGACATAACATTGAAGGTTGTGCAATGTAACAGGAGTATTTAGACTTATGGATGCCACCCGTTAGATAGAAAACGGAACGGTTCCGTATTTCACTGAAAGAATAAACGTTTTGTTTTCGAGATGATAGTTTCCGGATTCGACCATATTAATGACCAAAGGCTCTTATTTCTGTGTTATTATGTTATAATTAAGTCTATGATTTGATAGAGCAGTCTGACTGAGCAATGGTAGGCACCAGCAGGCTCGTAAGCATACATTCAAACAGCACTTTCGTGCGTTTTGCCAGCAGCTCGTTGCTGTGCTTCAAGCATTGCTCTGTTTATGACTTCAAGCCTATGAACTCCTGAGATTAGGCTGGTGTAACCGATGTGAAATGGCTAGCTAGTTAGCGGGGTGCGCGCTAATAGTGTTTCAAACGTCACTCGCTCTGAGACTTGGAGTGGTTGTTCCCCTTGCCCTGCATGGGTAAGGCTGCTTCGAGGGTGGCTGTTGTCGATGTGTTCCTGGTTCGAGCCCAGGTAGGAGCGAGGAGAGGGACGGAAGCTATACTGTTACACTGGCAATACTAAAGTGCCGATAAGAACATCCAATAGTCAAAGGTATATGAAATACAAATCATATAGAGAGAAATAGTCCTATAATTCCTATAAGAACTACAACCTAAAACTCCTTACCTGGGAATATTGAAGACTCATGTTAAAAGCAACCACCAGCTTTCATATGTTCTGAGCAAGGAACTTAAACGTTAGCTTTCTTACATGGTACATATTGCACTTTTACTTTCTTCTCCAACACTTTGTTTTTGCATTATTTAAACCAAATTGAACATGTTTCATTATATATTTGAGGCTAAATTGATTTTATTGATGTATTATATTAAGTAAAAATAAGTGTTAATTCAGTGTTGTTGTAATTGTCATTATTACAAATAAATGAAAAAATCGGCCGATTAATCGGTATCGGCTTTTTTTGGTCCTCCAATAATCGGTATCGGCATGGAAAATCATAATCGGTCGACCTCTAGTCATTTGTTTAAGCTGCTGAAATACACACACTCATGTGGTTCTGCTGCAATCAGGCTGAAGGTTCGGTCTTCTACTTCACCTCTGGGATGCCTGAAATAGTTAACATTTAACCAGGACTCGCCTCGCAACCACAACCTTTCCAGAGCTCACTGCCATTGGGTTCAAGAGTTTGCCCATAGCCAAAGTGGAGGCTGTCTCACGTAGAGAAGACTCATCCTCCTGATAGGGTTTGACATGTCTCTCAGGGAATGGACACGACCTTTACCAGGCTGTAGGAACCATCTACAGACCCTTCTCTACCCTTGCATTTCTTCTTTGGCTCAAGGCCTAATGGAGGAGCACATCAGACTGACTTACGTCTAAATGATGCATCCATTGTTCTCTGATTACAGAACGGCTAGGGAAGAGATTCTATGCCAAGTCATCCTCAAATGAGACGAGACATTTACAGTATTTCCAATGTTATAATTAGCAAGTAGCCTAGCATCTGAACATTTAACAGATTCCATCGTCACCGTAATAACAGACACAGCAGTGATGAGAAAGGTCCTCTGTATTCCAAAGCTCCCGATCTGCACATTATCGACAACACTTGCATCAAACCTTTCATTTTTTATTTTCCATTTTCTTGTTCTTTAAAAAAAAAAAATCTCTCTCAGCCCTCTCTTGCTCCATTTACTACTCTGACATTACATGAATACAGGATATAATGCCACGCAAACTGCCTCAAATTGGTTCCCTTTGATAAGTTATTCATTTAAAGGTTTTTTACATTCTTGTAAATCAGTTCATATTCTGGTATACAGTATAGCATGAGGGTCTAACGCTGCTATACACCTAGTTTCTCACTCATGTCAAGTGTTGTGGGAATCTTTTTGGGGCGATCTTACAGGCGTCATGGATGGTAGGTTATCACCTTAAGGTCAATGTCTGCTTTCCCCCGTGGAAATATAATTAGCATAATAAAAAATTGTCAGTTTACATTGGATGCATCTCAATCCACCACATCTGCCTATGTCGCACTTATGCAACTGCGGTGAAAGGTGACAGCTAGAGTGGTGTTTGTCAGACCATGAGACATCCTAAAATCGGTCTTCTCACAAAATCGTCTGTAGCGTATGAACAGTTTGGCCTACACACTAATATGAGCCATCTGTGGAAAGGTGATACTCTCACGAGGACGTGAGTCTAGGACGTCCACAGGGCTCACAAGACTCATCTGAGGTAGAATTTAGAAGCATTTAAAGAGTTTGTTTAGTGCCAAAAATAAGGGGTTAAATACATGTAAAAAAACAACAACTAAAAAACAATGTTTCCTGAACTTTCAGATATAGGACAGACACTTCAGAACAAACTTCCTTTTAGATTTTTGGGAGGGACTGTTGTTCCATGTAGTAAATCTGTTATTCAATGCGTTTGTATGGGCTAATAGCAGTTAGGCCAAACATTTGTTTTCATCAAGTTTTTTTTAAATATATTTTTGGGGATACTTCAAGGGGTCTTAAAATTCCAAATCAAATAGCAACGATTCCATACAGCTTAGTAGTACCCCCGGCTTAGACAGGTCTTAGACTCTTATGGGTTATACACAGAGCATCTCTCTCTGTGTCTCTCTCTGTCTCTGTCTCTGTCTCTCTCTCTCTCTCTCTCTCTCTCTGTCTCTCTGTCTCAATTTGTTTCAAATCCACTACGGTTCTTTGTACTTCGAGTGTAGACTGCTAAGCCTGTAATAACAGGGCCTACGTCTTTATAATAGTTTTTGACAACAAAAACTATTCTGGCTGAAAATGAAATGTTCTATTGTCTGCACACTTCTGAGACATCTCCATGGCGATGTCACATTTCATCTGCACCTCATTGTTGGTGACATTATAGCATTTCATGATAGGATTCTAGAAGCCCCACAGGAGTTATGGTGTGGTTGTGAGGGACACATAGTGACACGCAATGTATTATCCTTGATCTTTTTTAATGAAACACTTACAGTGCAGCAATCAATGTCACTCTGTTTTTACAGTACAGGACTCGGCTACTGCAGATCTGTTGATCTCCATCTGTAGGGCCACTCTGACAGGGGTAAAGATGTTGCCAAATGGCTTTACAAGCTGTCAATGCAATACATACCATAGCACTGTAATGTGCGCAGTGAAGGTGGTTTTTACTTTGCTACTGTATCTGATAGTGCTGTGCTCTGCCAAAGGGTGCTAGACTGGATGGTGCCAGACTCCAGGGTGCTTTATCAACCTCTTTTGTCATATGCTGGAATAAGGCGTTTTATAGCACATTTTGTGGTAGTGGTTTTGTGTTGACGGCTTGATGACACTTTAGTGGTTGAAGACGCTTTGTGTTACCACCAGACTGCTTAGAGTTCTGAACATATGGCACAGAATTTCCCCTGCCGTGCTCCGTCTCGCCTTACAGATAAAGATCTAAACGGAGGAATACTAAAAACCATACAATGCTAAATGGAGTTATATTGCCCAAAGTGTGTGGTAAGTCGAGCCATTCTTTGATAACAGCTGATGATATTATTATCTTGTCTACCTGTCTCCTGTCCTATCCTTTCTATCAGGGGCTTGTGTCAATCCAGACAGCCTGGCTAAAAGGACCTGTTTGCACTGCCTCCCAACATCACCACCCCTACTGACTAGTATCCCAGTAGACACGGTTTGGAATTACATTATTTCAATCCGGTTTTGCCCTCAGGGAATGTGCTGACCCAGCATAATGTAAAATGCAGCTTTTTGTTTACCTCTCCCTAGTCACTACAGCACACTGCTGCCCATTTATCTTGCTAGACCAAATCACATTATACATCGACTCAGATGATAAAAGGCCCATTCCACATTTTATTCCAAACCCCTGGTTGTCTTGGGGAAAATATATATTTTTTGTTCTGGTGTAATGAATCAAGACAGTATTATCGATAGCCCTGGATCTGCTGGTTTCCCTGAAGAAAATAAAGTAGGTCAGGCTTCAGAAAATGATGCATTGATTCTGGTGACTGTCCATTTACAGCCATTAGCCACGGGGGGTGGGGGGTTGTTACTCCAGGTTAGTTATTACACACATCACCTTGAGGCCACTGACGGCCTATAAACTCGCTTGCGTCTTCACAAAACTAACATCCTCGTTGACTAAACAATTCAGTCTTACTTTCTTTGTTTTCTTAGAGCTAGATTACATAATCTAGTACTGGTAAATTACTGCGAGCCATTAATGCTTTCTGTCTCATTACTGTTCTACAGTAATACTGTTAAATGATGTCTAATCCAGGGGTTCACTACACCACTATTGTATTTGTGAGATCAGAGTACGGGGAACCTTCAACCGTCAAGTGTTTCCCGATTTGGTTTTAGGACGTGGTCTTTACTTCCATGTTCTACATCCGCTTGACCGACTATTATAAGGGAGCGCAAAATACCCTCAGACCCCCCCATACATTCACATACATACTGCCATACTCCCACTCTCCTGAAGGATATCCTGTCCTTGTGTGTTAGAGGAATGGCCTCATCAAAGAGGCAGCTGTGCCGGGTCTTAGCAGTGTGAAAGGTAAAGAAAAGAAAACACACACAGCAGATTCAGCGCCAGGCCTTCACCCACTTAGGCTCAATTCTGAATGCATTATGTCAGGATTACAGTGTCTAAAGCCCTCAACCTCCTGCCAACGACGTCGGCACCGTGTTGTATCTGTTAATTGTACTCAAAGTATCTGAATTTCTTCCTGTACGATTGATAGAGCTCTGATTTTCACCCTTGTGTTGTGGCGATGGTAGGTTTAAGCGTATCGCTGCGCCATCCTGACAGCATGTTTAATGGTATAATTCCTCGAACTCTCTTTAGCTGTGTGCTTGGATGAGAAGACAATGATGCAAAGCAACAATCTTGTCTGGGTGGTACAGACTAAGCTTTAAATGGCTTCCCCCATCCTGGAAATCGAAGGTTATATCGATTTTGAGTGTTGCAAGGTAGCACGTCGTAGTGGGGTTTTGAGAATGGTCTGGTCTGTGTGTGTTTTTAACCTGATACTTTAGGCATGATTTTGTGTGTGTGGATCGATGTGCACTTTAATGTGCCAGTGAGTGTGCAGTGCACACAGCTGTGTGGGTGGGAGTATTAAAGTGATCCGCGCCATCCCAAAAAAACGATTGCGCTGCAGAATCTCTCATTTGTCCGTTTCAATACATTCCCAGCCCCTCGGCCCAGCCAGACACACCTATATAAAACACTGTCCTCTCCCTTTCATAATCCCAAGGGTGATTTTGCAGTCCTTTGTCATGCAAAGCGGAGGACAAAAGCACGTCAGAGGAATTACTCCCCTCTAAAGACCTGGAGCAGCACTCAGGATTCAGGTGGATGGCCAGGGATAATGGAACTAACTTGTGTGGATTTGAAACAAACAGAGAGCGACAAAAGAGCACACCACACAAAGAGAAGGAATGAGACTTCTTGGAAAGTGCCTACACTTCATTAGCTACTTCAATTGGCTATAAGTGTTTGTCGGTCACTAGTTTAGCGGTTCAGAACCTGAAAGAAAAAATGTCATTAGGGTGTCTCATACGTACATGGATAGATGGGTGAACACATACATATATGCATGAATAAATGTAATTTCTTATCCTAGTAATGGAAAATATAGTTTTTATCAGAGCCATATAGAAAGTTGGGCCAATGTGCTTTCTTAATTATTATGCATTTACATTACACTTCAGCATTTTATGGCAGCCATGTTAGTGCCCCATTAACATTACATGGGGAATATTTCAACAATGCTATGTCCCTGAATGTCTAGAAATAGTCCAACATTCAAAATTCTAAAAGTTGGCCTAACTCTATATGGCTCTGGTTCTCATCTGGTGTGTTTACTCTTGCTAAACAAACCTGTTATAGACATGGACATGCACACACATTCATATACAGTGTAGCCTGTATCTCCCTCCATTTTATAGCAGTCTGGTACCACTGTTGCTATGCAACCATCCACTGTCGCTAACTGATGCATTATAATTAGAGTTTCAGTTTGAATACAATCATTATCGTCCCCTGGAATTGCCTTGCTGGCGTATTTGTATTCCACCGAAAGGTTGTGCCACGGTAAGCGTGTTATAAACACACCCTGCCCCCCTTCTGCCCATCTATATCTACTGCCATCCACTGCTTTGTAGAAATGCACCAGCTCATGCTCTGTCAGACATGCACTGCTTTCACATTGCAAGGAAAAGAGAGGACAATACAATATCTTGTGGCGTGAGAAACCTATCACAAGAATGGTGTAAAGAGGCTTTTTTTGGGTTGTCATGAAATGTCTCCACAGTCGGAAATGTATTCACGGCGGGGCATCTTCCCAACAGGAGCCTTCCCGTGGTGAAAACAGCAGCGCAGAACAAACCCATCAAAACGTATTAAACCAAGACATTCTCGGTTTCCACCCCCTGCCATTTTGTTTGCCACAGAGGCTTGCTCTCCTGCCATTGTAACTGATTACTCTGAGACCTCACAAGGTCGGGGAGCAAAAAGCAAAAAGCTCCCCTCCGCCTGCTACAGTAGTCAGCTGCTACCATGTCAGGACTCATGAGAGGGGGCATGAGGGGCACAATGCTGTCACTGAGAGAACGACGGTGTCAGAAAGCTGCGTGCTGACATGACATGTGTCCCTGTGAGTAAAGAATGGGTTTGACATGTCACATGAAATGCTTCGGCAGGAAGATAATGTCATTACAACTGTCAGACATTGTCATCTACCAAAGTATGACTTAATCACAACAGCAGGAGGATTACGAGAGTTCTTCCTGTTGGAGCATCAGGAGCTGGAATGTCCAATATTGCTGACATTTTTCCCAAACCTCCTTTTGTTTTCTGTAGTCTAGACAATTCTCACCAATACCTTTGCTTTGGGGAAGGATGTGATACTGATGCTGGAAGATAAACTGCCTATTCTAAGTCCTTGGTCTTGTACTAACATCATTACCTGGCTAGAAGGCGTTGAGACTAGGGGTGTGAACTTTTTAAACGTTAAAACGAAGTTGGAATTGTTAATGTTAAGAAAAATCCCTAACCGAAAAACTGTTTTTAGTCCCCCCCCCCCCCCCTACAAAATTAAAATCACAGAGCAGTTATCACAAAAAATATTTTATGTGTCATAGCCTAACTAGACGATAGGCTATAAAGGCCTGGGGAAAGTTGTGTAATCTAAAGGTAGACTCACTCAATGATATGAAGTCGATGTAGAAAGTAAACCTCATAGTGGGTCAATTTCCACAACTAAGAGTGTTGAAGTGCGAGGTCAACTTCTCCAGGGTTTTGGTGCCCAGGCTACCACGCTGTGAATGGCGTCAAGTTAACCCGGGCACATGCGCAGATGCTATGTGTGACTGTGAGAGCTAAGTGTTGCACCTGTACTATTGCAACATACAACTTTTGATTGCCGATAGATGGGCCGAGTACACGGTTATGACTGTCTCCCTGGTGTACGACTTGCCTATGCTGTGCCCTTCCCCCCTCTCTCCTGTCCCTTGCTAGCTCACTATTAAAGATGCAAGTGTTTGTTCTTGGAAGTACAGCAGCTACTCAGTCTCCTCCGTTTAAAAAATAATACATCTTAGGAGTCGATTCCTATTCCTATCAAATCTTGACACTTATAAATGGGAGTCGTCAACGTGCAAGAGTCGAGGAAACAATTATTTTGGCGTTGACTCTCTACCACTACGTCATCGTCGTTAACATTTGGAAAAATGGCAGAGAAAGGCAAGCGACAGCAGCGAAGTCCTGTATGGGAATACTTTGAGAAGTTAAATGAGAAAGAAATGTAAACTTTAGGAGGTGGAACTGAGGTACATTAATGGTAGTACAGGTGCAGTGCTTAACCATCTGAAGGGGATGCACTGTGAAACCCAAACTGTTGCTGGTAGCAGCGCAGCTGCATTGTGAATTTGCATGGAATTTTATGAAAATGTCATATCGTTTTAACGGAAAACCAATAAAATAATAGTAGTTTAAACATTAAGGAACATTTTCTATTTGTCACATTCCTAATTCAGACTACACATGGCTACTTACCAGAAAATCAACATGAGATTGCAGAAACTGGAGTTGCCGTTAGCAACTTGACGTCCCTCTAAAATGACATTCTCTTATCAGCTTTACTGTTGCTCACTGGATCAGGGCCCCTTGATCCTCCCCAGAGCTCATTCAAAAACCAAACACAGGAAACGGTGCTATGACCAGTACTGTAAATTCTACCGCTCTTCGTTTCCCCTCCTATTTCCCTGGACTCTGCACCCGCAGCTGATTTATTGTTTGAGGTTCCCGCAGAATAACAGTAGAGGGCCATGTGTTTTTCCAGTGTGGTCCTCAAGCCTGTGGGCTCTCATTCACCACCTAGTGGCTTCAAAGGTGGAGGTGTGAAACCTGATGACACGATGAGGAGAAGGCAGAATCTCAATCTGTTCAGGCTCTTCTCTCCCTTCATCTCCTCTATAAAAAAAATAGAGCATTCGTACCAGTGTGGTACGGTAAATGTGTTTCGCTTCAGCTATTGTTAGTACAATGGAAAATGTCTGCGTTCTTCAGAGCCGTCATCAAAAGACCGTAAATATCCGAAAAGATACAGTAGAGTGTCCTTTAATTAGATGAAGCAAGTTATATTTAGACACTTCCTTACTGCTATTGTTGTCATAACTTTGGTTAATTGACATCCTTGTTTTTATGATGGTTCTCAGCAATGCAGATCAAACTGAAACGTTGCATGCCCATGTTATACAGCGGCTGTAGCTGGGCTGGACGCAGGAATGCAATTATGTGAGATGTTGGAGCTCTTTGAAACCTAACCGAACAAGCACACTCAGTTATTTTTGAAGAAGTGAACCCTTTGATCGCATGCTCTCCATTAAGCCTGCACAACTCAGTGTGCTCTAGTCTACAGAGACAACACTTTCAGTCCCCCACCTAGTTGGGGAGCCCTGTATTGTAGAATAGTCGATGCAAGTTGAGGCCTCTCTGCCATCATATCTCTCCGCAAAGATGTGTATAGTAACTACTACAGTAAGGTTAAGATTAGATTTAAATTGCATTCTAGTGTAAACGTCAGCACATTGATTCTGTATTCAATTGTATTTACGTTGGGATAACGATAAGATGACTTCATCATCCGTGTTTGGTTTTGTGCGCAAGTCAAAGATGACAGATAAAGGAGAAGAGGCAGCAGGACCCCATTTGAAAAATACCTGAACCTTTGCACTAAAGTGTCTGTACACCCCCCGATGACACCCACCCCATTCAGTGCATAGAAACAGAATAACCCATGAGCTCAAAAAGCAAACAGCGTCATGTTGCGACATGCGAGACCCTCCAAAGGGAACAGATCATACGACACACCACAGTGCCTCCTGGGCGTAACAATGACCTGCCATTTTCATGGGGCGAGAGGTCAACAGTGACATCTTGTTTTCAGAGCTCAAAAAGGCCCCCCCTGGAGAGAGAAATGAATGGTGTCAGTGCCAGGCTGTTGTCATGGGGATCTCTGATATCACAACCTGACACACGGCCTTGACACACTCTGCCTCTACTTACAGCACACTGTGGAGGCTGTCCTTTGTTACTTCCTTTATCCTGAACTACTCCTCTCAGTTGGAACACTAAACCATTTACTGTTTTGGATTGCCTTCACAATGAACTAATTTAACACCATCAAAATGGTGGAGGTAATTTATTTTCATAACTTGTATTTGTAATGAACATATTTATATAGAGGAATGAGAGGAGGGACGAGGAGAGTAAGTGTATTAAGTTGATTTAATGCTGGTTGTCTTTCTTGGCTTTCTACCAAGCCTCCTGTAAAGCTTCATACTGCACTACCTCCTCCCCCTCTAATGTTATGAGCCGGTGCTTCTCTCCCGGTCTGTTGAAAACAAACAACTTGAGATTGCTGTAACACTCCTGTTGTACTCCCTATGTTCTGCCGTGGGAAGTGGATTGGCAGTGTGAGACGGTCATGCTGAGATAGCAGCTGGGTACTGCAGCACACACTGACTCTCTCTCCCACTGCTGTCACAGTCTCTCTGAATCACTTGTGCTTGTGTGGTACACCGTTTTAGGACAGGTAAGCTAGCTAGTTAGGCTATATAGTTAGATATCTGTTTAGGAAATGTGATTTAAAAGGGAGTACTGCACTGAGCACTACAAGAGCATAGATAGTCAAAGCAATATGCAAGGTTGTGATGCAGGCAGCATACTGGCAAGATCATGACTTTTATTTTCAGAGTCCCTGGGATCCAGCTAGTCACAAACTAAGCTAAATTAGCCTATATGTTTCACTGAGACAACAGTATGTAGCACTCAACCACAAAAATAGTCTTTCAGGGCTCATCTCCACGAGGAAAATCACATGGCTTAAAACTTCCTCTTCAACCAGGGAGGACCCATTAATTTTGATAATATCATATATATTCACATTAGCCCCTGATCCATGATAGCGGATTATCATAAATGCTTCTCAGCTCTTGTAGACCGATAAACACAACAATGCTCCACAGTCTGTTATAGAAGTCAGATTTGAGTCTGGAGTATAAAGGTCTTATTCAGTGCCTCCCAACTCTGAGATAAGAGCTATATAGAGTTTCGGAAAATGGAATCCTTGAGCTGAAACTAATTTTCTCTCTTGAGCAATTGCAGCATTGAAACCAAAAGCTTTCATCCCATCGGTTAGAGGTGATTGTTAGTCACCACTAATGCGCCCTGTATAAATGTGGTGTTATCAGAGATGTAGCCTACTCTGATGGGAGGAAGCAAATGTGTGTGCACTTCACAGCACACTGGCTTTTGTGCGGACTCCCTGTGCTTCTTCTTATTCTTAATAGTTTTGGATATACTAGTCTCCTCAGACTGGAAAGAATCATATTTTTAGGACATTCTGAGAGTTCAGCATCAAGTCATCCAGCGTACTCAAAGAAAGCGGGGCAGGACTGCAACTTTTTAAAGGGAGAGATGGGGGATCCTGTCTCAGGGTTGTAAACCTTCTCTATGTTTGACATGTTTTATACCTCGTTCAAAAACTGTTACTATTCTCCAAAACCAAAGCCTTACTGAAAAACCTACTGTAGTGAGTCTGATGTGAACTCGTTGTGCAATACCATCCATTCCATTACTTTCGTTTACTTCAAAGTCCCTGCGGTTCTGCAGGAGTCCCTGCCCTCACTCGGTCAAGTTTAAAGATTGTTTTCTCTTCCCTCACCTTTCGAGTGCAGTAGAGCTCGCTATGCCTGACTGGCAGGCAGGTAATGATCGGCGAGCCAGTAAGCCAACTGTTCAAACCAGGCAGTGGTATCGACCGCTAGCTCTCCATGGGGGGAGAGATAGGTGGTGTCAGGCGAAGCATTGTCTGGCCCTCAGCTAGCCTCTTCTAAAGCGCTTTCCTATTAGTGTGAGAGGAACAGAGAATTCCATAATCAGGTATAGAGTGGGAAAGATGTGATGTGAGTTGAGCCTAATCTGAAAGGCTGTGAGGGGAAAATCTACCCCCCCCCCCCCTCCGAAAAGCAGTCACTCTGGGCAGGGTCTCCAGAATGCTAAAGTGGTGCAGCGGCACGACTGAAATGGACATCTGAGCGGTTGCCAGTGTGCGTGGCAGCTTAGGGACGGACCCTATGTAGGTTTAGCCCCCATCCCTCCCGTCACTCTCCTTCTGCTTGTCCGTTAAAGTGGGGGATTTTACCATGGAGTTGGATGGGTTGTTTTTGTTTCTTTATTTTGTGGGGGTCTAGTCTGGAACGAGGGGTGATTTTGCTGCTGAAACTCTTTTTCAAATATATTTTAGGTAAACATGCTAACAGTGTCCCTTGATTATCATTCGAAAATGGTTGCAGGTGGGCACATAATGCCCTACAACTATCTTCAATCATACAGGTTATCTGATGGTTTTGCCGTGGCCTTTGTGATGTCGTAAAGGAGCAGATATGTTGAAAAACCAACAATGACTAACTGTAATGACTGCCTAAACGGACGGTTCCGATGGGCCTCTGAGCGTGATTAGTGGATGTTGATGTTGTAGCGTGTATTTGTTAGGATAACAGGGATAATTATGACCACTTCTAAAACCTCCCCCCCCTTAGTTTTCTACAGAGGCCTGTTAAAATATGTACCCTTTCAACCAACGTGGTAGTACTATACACCTCCCTTCACTTTTCACACCCATATCAGCCATGTTTTGTGGCAGCAGCAAATCCTAAAGAATAACAGTGTTGATTGCACTATGGAGCAGCGGTGAAAACACAGTCAGCCCGGTCTAATGCCGTTGGTGCTACTGCAGCACGCGAGTAAGCCTCTGAGCAGGACAGGCCATGCAGCACTGGAAAGATCAACCCTGCCCAGTTCTAAGGCAGTCTTAGACAATTCTTTCAGCTCCAAGGATGCTCTGTGCCCCTCAGCATGGGCTGTGTGGATGGGTTGTTGTCTGAGTGAACACACAATAGCGTTGATGAAGGTTCAGCCTCCAATCGCCATTTTCTCGAACATATGCCTTGCATCTGTGATCAGGCCTCCAAGGGGAGGGAAGAAGGGGCTGCTGATAGCATATTGCTGAGCTTTCAGGGAAGATGCTTCCTTCTGTACCGCAAACAGACACATAAACACACCTGTGTGTTCAAGCTACCAAACAAACAAGCAGTCTGGTTATGGTCTTAGATTGCTACTCTCCTTGCATGTCAATTACCAGCCACTCATTTTCACTCGCCCAAATGTATCACTGTTAACTTTTCACTTGTTGGGACAGATAGTCAAACTAGCACCTTCTCTCCTCAGATGCTATGCCATTTGGATAAGGTCACATCGCGTCCTAATCTGGATTCAGCGTCAGCTCTCATTTCTAGTCCCTGTAGCCTTGTCGACGACAGGTGCCCGTCTCTGACAGGCCCTGATGCCGGGCCTGTTTTTCTGCTGATGCTGTTAGCGTAAGCCGCGAAGCTGCTGTGTAAGGTCATGGTGGAGGGCTGCGGCGCCACGCTGCGGCCCATTAATTACACAGTACCAGGCTCCAGTGGGCACACGGGCCCCCTTTTCCTTTCCCACATGAAGAGCACAACGGCAAGAGGAGAGAGAAGGCAACACATACGGCATAGACTTGGCTAGGAGGACCATGACATCACATGGCAGTTGACTTAAAGCCTAGACGGCGCTTGGAGGTGTCGAGGTGTGCTTGTCCTGTGGGGCACCAGGTAGTGTTCTTGTAACAGGAGGATTGTGTGAAGTGCTTCTGAATGGCTTCAAGCAGTGTGCTTCTTTTGGAGGTTGCCAAGTCATGTCCCTCCTTTCTCCCCACTCTTCCCCTGTGAGATAGGGAAGGAGGGCTGGGTCATTGGATTGTTGTATGAGAAAAATGGTTTGATTTACTACAAAAATGTGTAGATATTCCCTCTCTCCACCTACCACCCACCAACCCATGTGTGTTGCATTTGCTGGGCTTCTGCCATAATCAGGCCTGACTAATACCTTGACCAGCATGCCGTTAAAGCCACTAGGCGATTGTAATGTACATAATATACAGGGGTTCAGACATGGGCCTATGGTTAAGTAGACTGACAAATGACTCGGTAAATGCACAATGCAAATTACATTTAAAGTAATGAAATCACACATATGTATATATATACTACAGTATGTACTGCTATCAACTTCCTTTTAGCTTTGCTCGTTTAATTGAACATGTGTAGAATTTTTTTGGCTCATTGTGAGTTCCCTCCTATACCTGGCACCTGCTAGAACAGACACTTCCCGGCGGGAAATGAAGATGTAGCTCTGCCCGTCGAGATAAAAACGTTAAAGGAAGTCTGTTTGGCTCAGAATGGCTGCCTTTGTTTAAGCCAGTCACCCTCGCTGTGCTTTAAGTCCGATCTGGCTCGCTGTGCGGGTTTCTTTAGACACTGAGAGAGAGTGAACCAGAGGAACTCTGGATTGTATCGAACCGATTTAATGGAGTCAAAGTGAAGGAGGCTGTTGGTTTTTATTTCTTCTGCCACATCACGCTGCTACAGTCATGGGGGTGGTGGTAAAGTAGAGGGGCGAAGCAGAGGCTTCCAGGAAATGGCACCAGGGAGAGCCGACTGCGGTCAGACCACGGCCACAGACCCCCTGTGGGGGAGAGAGAGAGAGACAAAGGGAGGGGGGTCTGAGTTACAGTTGAAATACACATATGGAGGGTACATGCACTGTTAGCAAAAATTGAGAAAGAGTGCGGAATGGAGGATAAATAGAAAGAAGGAGATGAATAGACCGTGTCTAGAAGAAACCAGACACTAGAGATTGAAAAGAGGATTGACTGGAGTGAGAAAACGGGGGGGAAATGAGGATTTGAAGAAAACATTGGAAAAGAGAGGCTACAGGTGTGGGGGTGGAGGGAGAAAGGAACAGGATAGGGTAGGAGAGACTAGGTCGGGGGAGCTTCACGCTGGCTCGTCTTTGTTGATGTTGTTTGGCATCGTGGGCTGCCAGAAGAAGCCACAGGGTCCAGTGTCTCGCTGAGTCATTCCCCAGCTTTAACATGGAACATCTGTTACTGTACAGTTACCCCCCCCCCCCCCCAACTGGCTGACACCAGTTGAAAGAGTTTTTAAAGGTCTCTGGTTTTCCTCAAATATCAGGAACACTCCTGCTGCTAATTGCCTCTTTGGTGTGCGCTCAGCTCAGGACTGGTTGTGTGTCGGATAGGCTTAGTCGATACACCGTATACCGGGGTATTTCTCAATACCTTTAAATATATATATTTTTTTTATATCCATTCCAATATTTGTTGCTACTTTTTAAGGAAATACCTGCAGTCAATTTGTGCAGTACTTTAGGAAATAAAGAAGAATGCGTTCTTCATTTCACCTGTTACATAATTTTTCATTATGAAGCTTACCGTTAGTCCCCAGTCACATGGTGTTTGTTTACAAGCACACCACGACGAGAGACCGGAGCCTTGTGAGTCACTCACTGTTGTACAGCATTGTGCCAGGTGATCTAGTTACAGTATGGAACTCACAACTAAATGTTTGCCAGCTAGACATCTTCTACTATTAAGTTAACTGTCTAGAATTTGCTGAATGCTCTGCATTTGGTTTGCTAATTTAATAGCTAGTTAGCTACAGTATCTAGTGGTTAGCTTCTTCCAAAATCAAGCTTTGCTTGGTAACAGCAGAGAATCCCCTCCTGGATCAAGAGCCTTGTGGTCTAATAGTTTGTTTTGTGCGTGCAGCAAACTGTGAGTTACTTGAATAGTTTAGGTCAAGAGACTGTATGAAATGTTAGCATTCTTTATGGGATGTTACATGTACTTGTTAGCATTGCTAACCTTTTGGAGTACAGAGTCTCAGTGGGGTTTGAAAACAGCGCCCCTTGTTCAGTGGCGGTATTACCGAATATCCAGGTATTGCTCAAGGTCAGTATGAAGGTATGACAATTTGGATACCGCCCAAGCCCAGTGTCGGCTCAAAAAGCGCCGTGTCTTCTTGGATTAGGCGTGGTCGTAGTTCTCCATGTTTGACACCTTGTGTGAAAAATGTATGACATTAGCCAAACACGAGAGAATACCTGAAAAGCCAAAATGGCTAATCCAAACTTTCTAAAGATGAAGTTGAAGAGGATAAGTATGAGAGGGAACCACAGTCGGCTCTTTCTAAAAGCTGTAATGTGACCGAAGAAAGCAGAAGATTTTAACAGCGTGGTACCAAAGATTCCCAAGACACTAAACGCGTGGGTCTACTCGATACTTAGTAAAGGGATTGCTGTTCGAAGCTCAGGGGGCATTTTAGGCCTCTATTTGCTTAGAGGAGAGCCAATGTTTCCACTCATTCCACAACTGTCTCTTTCTCCTGCTTAATTATCATGCAGCGTGGCAGCAAGAGAAAGGAAAGGCAGGCGGACACAATCTTTTTCTCTCTCTCCTTTTATCTCTGTTGGTCTTTCTCTCATATACTCACACAAAAGCACCCGGATGCAAGCTAAAAAGAAGCTCAGAAACATACATATGCACTGATACTACTTTGCACATTACAAAGACACAAAAGAACATGATTTCAAAGCCTGTTGAATAAAGGTACACCTATACGTTCACACACACCAGTAATTATCAGTTGTATGGGTGTGAACGTTGTTTGACGTAGGTACTAAAATATTCCTTAAGTAATTCAGTGAAGCATGACAAATCTCATGAATGAAGAGTTATTATAACACACAGGAAGGAACAAAATCTCCCCCACCAGGCTGCTAATGTTGTATTCACCTCATCCTCATAGAGACTACGAATATGTCAGTATGTATAAGAGGATGAATAATTTACCTGTGAGAAATTGCTGTTAAGTACCTGAATTCTGTAAAACCATTTACTAGGTGACAGAATAGTACAATTTACCTTCTGTGCCGTTGTGGTGTTCTGTGGTGATCTTTCTGGAATTTGCAATATCTTTACCTCATCTGCCCCTTGCACTATCCCACCACTTGCAATTTAAATCAAATCAAATGTTATTGGTCACATACACATGGTTAGCAGATGTTATTGCGAGTGTAGTGAAGTGCTTGGTGTTTCTAGTTCCGACAGAGCAGCATTATCTAACAAGTAATCGAACAATTCCACAACAACTACCTTAATAATAAGTTAAGGAATGGAATAAGAATATATACATATAAATATATGGATGAGCAATGACCGAGCGGCGTAGGCAAGATACAATAGATGGTATAAAATACAGTGTATACATATGAGATGAGTAATGCAAGATATGTAAACGTTATTAAAGTGACTAGTGATCCATTTATTAAAGTGGCCAATGATTTCAAGTCTGTATGTAGGCAGCAGCGCCTCTGTGTTAGTGGTGGCTGTTTAACAGTCTGATGGCCTTGAGATGGAAGCTATTTTTCAGTCTCTCGGTCCCAGCTTTAGATGCCAAGTGAATACTGCTGACAACAAATAATAACCAACATCAGTAAATATAGCCTACATTAATAACACTCCCTTTTTCTTCTGCAGATTTCTCTATAGCCGCTGCAGACCGGTGCAGTCATGTTCAGGAACAGCTTGAAGATGCTGCTTGGCGGCAAGTCCAACCGCAAAAATCGCAACAGTGGTAAGTCAGTCTGACCAGTGTTGTGTATGTGGTGTGTCTGTCTGTATGTGTGTAAAGCTTGCCACTCACAGTTTAACTATGTGCTTCAATAATACAACATATGACTAACTAACTGTGGTTATTGCCTGCTATTGAAGTCACAGATCTACCAGTGATGTCTCTCTTTGCTGCGAGGAACCAAGTCATTAACCTAAGCACTTGCCTCCTTTCACAAGTTGGCGTCTGCCTAGCTTTTTTTAGGGGGATAAAACGTGACTCGCGGTACAGGAGGCATTGCACTGCTGCTGAGTTCAGAACGAGATACCTGTGACTACACAGCTATGGCACCCTCTCCAGGGACTAGGAGTGGAGCGTGCCACATGATCAGTAGAGACGTGTGAAGCTTGGTAAAGTACGTCTTTGGGATGCAGCTGGTTAAGTTCACGTCTCTAAAAATCGGTGCAGAGTCAGCTATACAGTACACCCCAAACACTCTCTTCTCTTACTCAAGTTACTCATCTCCCAGAAACGGAGGTTTGAGGTCATTCACAAAGGGTTTCAGTCCCCATGAAACTGGAGACGGATTGTTTCCCACCATTCGTTCCTTTTAACTTGAAGAAACTTTATACGAATGTAAGTTACACGATTCTGTTACTGCCTTTGTCTGACCAAGGACATGTTTTGCAGTTTCGTTACAGTAGTTCCTACAGGCTTAAAATGTTAGCAACATAAAAATTAGGGATGCACGATACATCAGTGAACATATCGGAATCGGCCGATATTAGTTAAAGATGCCAACGACGGTATCTGCCCGATGTCTAGTTTAACGTCTGTGCAAAACCGATGTCAAAGCTGACGTGCATACCTATATAAGGTAGGTACATGATGTAATGATGCCACGTAAAATGTTGTGCTACACGTGCAACACAGCATTCCTAACCTAGCCCACAATGTCTGATGTGTGGATTGAGCAGTCAAGAAGTCGAGCATCATTTGAAAGAGTAAGAACATTTCAGCGAGACAACTCAAATTCGAAATCCATTAACGCCAAGATAATGGAATTCATTGCCCTTGACAATCAACCGTTCTCTGTCGTGGGTGATGTTGGCTTTCGCCGACTGGTCAAGCACCAGTACACACTACCAAGTGCGCAATTTTTCAGATATTGCCCTAACGGAATTACACAGTAATAGCATTACTGCTATTAGCTTCACGACTGACATTTGGACCATCGATATCAGTCCCATGAGCATTATGAGTGTGACAGCACAGTGGGTCGACAAGAATTTTGTACTGAGGAAAGCCGTATTTCCTGCTCATGATTGTGCTGTTTGTCATACCGCTCCTGCCATTTCAATGGCATTTGAGAAAATGTTTGAAATTTGGAAACATGAACACACTCCTAGCTCCATTCGAACAACTGACTCGAGAAATAAGATCATAAACTGCGCCTGCAGCAGACGGGATACCCTCTGTCATGGCATTGAAACGCCTGCTCAACAAAACTGCCGACACAGGCTGTGAACCAGCGATTCAGTGGCATTCTCTCTTTACTGTGTCGCCACCATGCTCGACGCCATGTGCAAGCACCGCTACTTCGATGCAGACAAGAAACGTGAAATGTTACATACAAAGCTGGACAAGATGG